>NC_141009.1:68115156-68393765 GCF_052327205.1 Somniosus microcephalus
GTTTTTTTGTGATGTTGATTGAGGGAGAAATATTGCCAGGACACCGGGGATAACTCCCCAGTGCTTCCTCAAATAGTGCCATAGGGTCTTTTACATCCACCTGAGAAGACAGACGACGTCTCAGTTTAATGTTCATCCGAAGGCGGCACCTCTGACAGTGCAGCGCTCCTCAGCACTGCACTGGAGAAGACGGCACCTCTGACAGTGCAGCACTCCGTCAGCACTGCACTGGAGAAAGACGGCACCTCTGACAGTGCAGCACTCCACTCAGCACTGCACTGGAGTGTCAGCCTGGATTATTAGAGTTCAAGTCTCCGGAGTGGGGGACTTGAACCCACAACCTGCTGACTCAGAGGCGAGTGTGCTGCCACAGGCTAGAGCAGAGAAAGCTCATTGATTTGTTCAAAATTATGACGGATTTTGACAGAGCAAATAGGGAGAAACTGTGTCCACTGGCAAGAGGGTCGGTAACCAGAGGACACTGATTTAAGTTAAATGGCAAAAGAACCAGAGGCAAGAAGGGAATTTTTTTAACGCAGCAAGTTATGACGATCGGAATGTGCTGCCTGAAAGTGTGTAGAACCAGATTCAAGTATAACTTTTTAACGGAATTGGATAAAACCTTGAAAAGAGAAATTTGCAGGGCTCTGGGTAAAGAGCAGGGGAGGGGACTGATTGGAGAGCTCGTTCAAAGAGCCGGCACAGGCACGATGGGCCGAATGGCCTCCTTCTGTGCTGTATGATACAATGAAGTCATTAGGAAAGTTCCACAGAAGACCTGTACCCCAGTGAGAGTCAGTGTCTCTGGAAATGTACCCCGTGAGAGTCAGTGTCTGTGGAACTGTACCCCAGTGAGAGTCAGTGTCTGTGGAACTGTACCCCAGTGAGAGTCAGTGTCTGTGGAACTGTACCCAGTGAGAAATCAGTGTCTGTGGAACTGTACTCCAGTGAGAGTCAGTGTCTGTGGAACTGTACCCCAGTGAGAGTCAGTGTCTGTGAACTGTACCCCAGTGAGAGTCAGTGTCTCTGGAACTGTACCCCAGTGAGAGTCAGTGTCCTGTGGATCTGTACCCAGTGAGAGTCAGTGTCTGTGGAACTGTACCCCAGTGAGAGTCAGTGTCTGTGGAACTGTACCCCCAGTGAGTGTCAGTGCGTGTGGAACTGTACCCACTGAGAGTCAGTGTCTCTGGAACTGTACCCCAGTGAGAGTCAGTGTCTGTGGAACTGTACCCCAGTCAGTCTCAGTGTCTGTGGAACTGTACCCCAGTGAGAGTCAGTGTCTGTGGAACTGTACCCCAGTGAGAGTCAGTGTCTGTGGAACTGGTACCCCAGTGAGAGTCAGTGTCTGTGGACTGAACCCAGTGAGAGTCAGTGTCTGTGGAACTGTACCCAGAGAGAGTCAGTGTCTGTGGAACTGTACCCCAGTGAGAGTCAGTGTCTGCAGAACTGTAACCCAAGTGAGAGTCAGTGTCTGTGGAACTGTACCCCAGAGAGAGTCAGTGTCTGTGGAACTGTACCCCAGTGAGAGTCAGTGTCTGCAGAACTGTACCCCAGTGAGAGTCAGTGTCTGTGGAACTGTACCCCAGAGAGTCACTGTCTGTGGAACTGTACCGCAGTGAGAGTCAGTGCCTGTGGAACTGGCCCCCAGTGAGAGTCAGTGTCTGTGGAACAGTGCCCCAGTGAGAGTCAGTGTCTGTGGAACTGTACCCCAGTGAGAGTCAGTGTCTGTGGAACTGTACCCAGTGAGAGTCAGTGTCTGTGGAACTGTACCCCAGTGAGAGTCAGTGTCTGTGGAACTGTACCCCAGTGAGAGTCAGTGTCTGTGGAACTCTACCCCAATGAGAGTCAGTGTCTGTGGAACTGTGCCCCAGTGAGAGTCAGTGTCTGTGGAACTGTACCCCAGTGAGAGTCAGTGTCTGTGGAACTGTACCCCAGTGAGAGTCAGTGTCTGTGGAACTGTACCCCAGTCAGTGTCAGTGTCTGCAGAACTGTACCCCAGTGAGAGTCAGTGTCTGTGGAACTGTACCCCAGTGAGAGTCAGTGTCTGTGGAACTGTACCCCAGTGAGAGTCAGTGTCTGTGGAACTGTAACCCCAGGAGAGTCAGTGTCTGTGAACTGTACCGCAGTGAGAGTCAGTGCCTGTGGAACTGGACCCCAGTGAGAGTCAGTGTCGGTGGAACTGTACCCAGTGAGAGTCAGTGTCTGTGGAACTCTACCCCAATGAGAGTCAGTGTCTGTGGAACTGTACCCCAGTGAGAGTCAGTGTCTGTGGAACTGTACCCCAGTGAGAGTCAGTGTCTGTGGAACTCTACCCCAATGAGAGTCAGTGTCTGTGGAACTGTACCCCAGTGAGAGTCAGAGTCAGTGTCTGTGGAGCTCTACCCCAATGAGAGTCAGTGTCTGTGGAACTGTACCGCAGTGAGAGTCAGTGTCTGTGGAACTGTACCCCAGTGAGAGTCAGTGTCTGTGGAACTGTACCCCAGTGAAAGTCAGTGTCTGTGGAACTGTACCCCATCAGTGTCAGTGTCTGTGGAACTGTACCCCAGTGAGAGTCAGTGTCTCTGGAACTGTACCCCAGTGAGAGTCAGTGTCTGTGGAACTGTACACCAGTGAGAGTCAGTGCCTGTGGAACTGCACCCCAGTGAGAGTCAGTGTCTCTGAACTGTACCCCAGTGAGAGTCAGTGTCTGTGGAACTGTACACCAGTGAGAGTCAGTGTCTGTGGAACTGAACCCCATTGAATGTCAGTGTCTGTGGAACTGTACCCCAGTGAGAGTCAGAGTCTGTGGAACTGTACCCCATCAGTGTCAGTGTCTGTGGAACTGTACCCCAGTGAGAGTCAGTGCCTGTGGAACTGTACCCCAGTGAGAGTCCGTGTCTGTGGAACTGTACCCCAGTGAGAGTCAGTGCCTGTGGAACTGTACCCCAGTGAGATTCAGTGCCTGTGGAATTGTACCCCAGTGAGAGTCAGTTACTGTGGAACTGTACCCCAGTGAGAGTCAGTGTCTGTGGAACTGTACCCCAGTGAGAGTCAGTGTCTGTGGAACTGTACCCCAGTGAGAGTCAGTGTCTGTAGAACTGTACCCCAGTGAGAGTCAGTGTCTGTGGAACTGTACCCCAGTGAGAGTCAGTGTCTGTGGAACTGTACCCCAGTGAGAGTCAGTGTCTGTGGAACTGTACCCCAGTGAGAGTCAGTGGCAGTGGAACTGTACCCCAGGAGAGTCAGTGTCTGTGGAACTGTACCCCAGTGAGATTCAGTGCCTGTGGAACTGTACCCCGGTGAGAGTCAGTGTCTGTGGAACTGTACCCCATCAGTGTCAGTGGAACTGTACCCCAGTGAGAGTCAGTGCCTGTGGAACTGTACCCCAGTGAGAGTCAGTGTCTCTGGAACTGTACCCCAGTGAGAGTCAGTGTCTGTGGAACTGCACACCAGTGAGAGTCAGTGTCTGTGGAACTGTACCCCAGTGAGAGTCAGAGTCTGTGGAACTGTACCCCAGTGAATGTCAGTGTCTGTGGAACTGTACCCCAGTGAGAGTCAGTGGAACTGTACCCCAGTCAGTGTCAGTGTCTGTGGAACTGTACCCCAGTGAGAGTCAGTGTCTGTGGAACTCTACCCCAGTGAGAGTCAGTGTCTGTGGAACTGTACCCCAGTGAGAGTCAGTGTCTGTGGAACTGCACCCCAGTGAGAGTCCGTGTCTGTGGAACTGCACCCCAGTGAGAGTCAGTGTCTGTGGAACTGTACCCCAGTGAGAGTCAGTGTCTGTGGAACTGTACCCCAATCAGTGTCAGTGTCACTGTACACCAGTGAGAGTTCGTGTCTGTGGAACTGTACCCCAGTGAGAGTCAGTGCCTGTGGAACTGTACCCCAGTGAGATTCAGTGCCTGTGGAACTGTACCCCAGTGAGAGTCAGTGTCTGTGGAACTCTGCCCCAGTGAGTGTCCGTGCGTGTGGAACTGTACCCCAGTGAGAGTCAGTGTCTGTGGAACTCTACCCCAGTGAGAGTCAGTGGCTGTGGAACTGTACCCCAGGAGATTCAGTGCCTGTGGAACTGTACCCCAGTGAGAGTCAGTGTCTGTGGAACATACCCCAGTGAGAGTCAGTGTCTGTGGAGCTGTACCCCAGTGAGCGTCAGTGCCTGTGGAACTGGACCCCAGTGAGAGTCAGTGTCTGTGGAACTGTACCCCAGTGAGTGTCAGTGTCTGTGGAACTGTACCCCAGTGAGAGTCAGTGTCTGTGGAACTGTAGCCCAGTGAGAGTCAGTGTCTGTGGAACTGTACCCCAGGAGAGTCAGTGTCTGTGGAGCTGTACCCCAGTGAGAGTCAGTGTCTGTGGAACTGTACCCCAGTGAGAGTCAGTGTCTGTGGAACTGTACCCCAGTGAGAGTCAGTGTCTGTGGAACTGTACCCCAGTGAGAGTCAGTGTCTGTGGAACTGTACCCCAGTGAGAGTCAGTGTCTGTGGAACTGTACCCCAGTGAGAGTCAGTGTCTGTGGAACTGTACCCCAGTGAGAGTCAGTGTCTGTGGAACTGTACCCCAGTGAGAGTCAGTGTCTTTGGAACTGTACCCCAGTGAGAGTCAGTGTCTGTGGAACTGTACCCCAGTGAGAGTCAGTGTCCGAGGAACTGTACCCCGGTGAGAGTCAGTGTCTGTGGAACTGTACCCCGGTGAGAGTCAGTGTCTGTGCAACTGTACCCCAGTGAGAGTCAGTGTCTGTGGAACTGTACCCCAGTCAGTGTCAGTGTCTGTGGAACTGTACCCCAGTCAGTGTCTGTCTGTGGAACTGTACCCCAGTGAGAGTCCGTGTCTGTGGAACTGTACCCCAGTGAGAGTCCGTGTCTGTGGAACTGTACCCCAGTGAGAGTCAGTGTCTGTGGAACTGTACCCCAGTGAGAGTCAGTGTCTGTGGAACTGTACCCCAGTGAGAGTCAGTGTCTGTGGAACTGTACCCCAGTGAGAGTCAGTTTCTGTGGAACTGTACCCCAGTGAGAGTCAGTGTCTGTGGAACTGTACCCCAGTGAGAGTCAGTGTCTGTGGAACTCTACCCCAGTGAGAGTCAGTGTCTGTGGAACTGTACCCCAGTCAGTGTCAGTGCGTGTGGAACTGTCCCCCAGTGAGAGTCAGTGTCTGTGCAACTGTACCCCAGTGAGAGTCAGTGTCAGTGTCACTGTACACCAGTGAGAGTCCGTGTCTGTGGAACTGTACCCCAGTGAGAGTCAGTGCCTGTGGAACTGTACCCCAGTGAGATTCAGTGCCTCTGGAACTGTACCCCAGTGAGAGTCAGTTACTGTGGAACTGTACCCCAGTGAGAGTCAGTGTCTGTGGAACTCTACCCCAGTGAGTGTCCGTGTGTGTGGAACTGTACCCCAGTGAGAGTCAGTGTCTGTGGAACTCTACCCCAGTGAGAGTCAGTGGCTGTGGAACTGTACCCCAGTGACAGTCAGTGTCTGTGGAACTCTACCCCAGTGAGAGTCAGTGTCTGGAGAACTGCACCCCAGTGAGAGTCAGTGTCTGTGGAACTGTACCCCAGTGAGAGTCAGTGTCTGTGGAACTGTACCCCAGTGAGAGTCAGTGTCTGTGGAACTGTACCCCATTGAGAGTCAGTGTCTGTGGAACTGTACCCCAGTGAGAGTCAGTGTCTGTGGAACTCTACCCCAGTGAGAGTCAGTATCTGTGGAACTGTACCCCAGTGAGAGTCAGTGTCTGTGGAACTGTACACCAGTGAGAGTCCGTGTCTGTGGAACTGTACCCCAGTCAGTGTCTATGGAACTGTCCCACAGTGAGAATCAGTGGCTGTGGAACTGTACCCCAGGAGAGTCAGTGTCTGTGGAACTGTACCCCAGTGAGAGTCAGTGCCTGTGGAACTGCACCCCAGTGAGATTCAGTGCCTGTGGAACTGTACCCCAGTGAGAGTCAGTGTCTGTGGAACTGTACCCCAGTGAGAGTCAGTGTCTGTGGAACTGTACCCTAGTGAGAGTTAGTGTCTGTGGAACTGTACCCCAGTGAGAGTCAGTGTCTGTGGAACTGTACCCCAGTGAGAGTCAGTGTCTTTGCAACTGTACCCCAGTGAGAGTCAGTGTCTGTGGAACTGTACCCCAGTGAGAGTCAGTGTCTGTGGAACTGTACCCCAGTCAGTGTCAGTGTCTGTGGAACTGTACCCCAGTGAGAGTCAGTGTCTGTGGAACTGTACCCCAGTGAGAGTCAGTGTCTGTGCAACTGTACCCCAGTGAGAGTCAGTGTCTGTGGAACTGTACCCCAGTCAGTGTCAGTGTCTGTGGAACTGTACCCCGGTGAGAGTCAGTGTCTGTGGAACTGTACCCCAGTGAGAGTCCGTGTCTGTGGAACTGTACCCCAGTGAGAGTCAGTGTCTGTGGAAGTGTACCCCAGTCAGTGTCAGTGTCTGTGGAACTGTACCCCAGTGAGAGTCCGTGTCTGTGGAACTGTACCCCAGTGAGAGTCAGTGTCTGTGGAACTCTACCCCAGTGAGAGTCAGTGTCTGTGGAACTGTACCCCAGTGAGAGTCAGAGTCAGTGTCTGTGGAACTCTACCCCAATGAGAGTCAGTGTCTTTGGAACTCTACCCCAATGAGAGTCAGTGTCTGTGGAACTGTACCCCAGTGAGAGTCAGAATCTGTGGAACTGTACCCCAGTGAGAGTCAGTGTCTGTGGAACTGTACCCCAGTGAGAGTCAGTGTCTGTGGAACTGTACCCCAGTGAGAGTCAGTGTCTGTGGAACTGTACCCCATCAGTGTCAGTGTCTGTGGAACTGTACCCCAGTGAGAGTCAGTGCCTGTGGAACGGCACCCCAGTGAGAGTCAGTGTCTGTGGAACTGTACCCCAGTGAGAGTCAGTGTCTCTGGAACTGTACCCCAGTGAGAGTCAGTGTCTGTGGAACTGTACCCCAGTGAGAGTCAGTGTCTGTGGAACTCTACCCCAGTGAGAGTCAGTGTCTGTGGAACTGCACCCCAGTGAGAGTCAGTGTCTGTGGAACTGCACCCCAGTGAGAGTCAGTGTCTGTGGAACTGTACCCCAGTGAGAGTCAGTGTCTGTGGAACTGTACCCCAGTGAGAGTCAGTTACTGTGGAACTGCACCCCAGT
Source organism: Somniosus microcephalus (assembly GCF_052327205.1). NCBI lineage: Eukaryota > Metazoa > Chordata > Chondrichthyes > Squaliformes > Somniosidae > Somniosus > Somniosus microcephalus. The sequence goes on from NC_141009.1 coordinate 68,122,251, forward strand.
GAGAGTCAGTGTCTGTGGAACTGTACCCCAGTGAGAGTCAGTGTCTGTGGAACTCTACCCCAGTGAGTGTCCGTGCGTGTGGAACTGTACCCCAGTGAGAGTCAGTGTCTGTGGAACTGTACCCCAGTGAGAGTCCGTGTCTGTGGAACTGTACACCAGTCAGTGTCTGTGGAACTGTACCCCAGTGAGAGTCAGTGGCTGTGGAACTGTACCCCAGGAGAGTCAGTGTCTGTGGAACTGTACCCCAGTGAGAGTCAGTGCCTGTGGAACTGCACCCCAGTGAGATTCAGTGCCTGTGGAACTGTACCCCAGTGAGAGTCAGTGTCTGTGGAACATACCCCAGTGAGAGTCAGTGTCTGTGGAGCTGTACCCCAGTGAGCGTCAGTGCCTGTGGAACTGGACCCCAGTGAGAGTCAGTGTCTGTGGAACTGTACCCCACTGAGTGTCAGTGTCTGTGGAACTGTACCCCAGTGAGAGTCAGTGTCTGTGGAACTGTAGCCCAGTGAGAGTCAGTGTCTGTGGAACTGTACCCCAGGAGAGTCAGTGTCTGTGGAGCTGTCCCCCTGTGAGAGTCAGTGTCTGTGGAACTGTACCCCAGTGAGAGTCAGTGTCTGTGGAACTGTACCCCAGTCAGTGTCTGTCTGTGGAACTGTACTCCAGTGAGAGTCCGTGTCTGTGGAACTGTACCCCAGTGAGAGTCAGTGTCTGTGGAACTGTACCTCAGTGAGAGTCAGTGTCTGTGGAACTGTACCCCAGTGAGAGTCAGAGTCTTTGGAACTGTACCCCAGTGAGAGTCAGTGTCTGTGGAACTGTACCCCAGTGAGAGTCAGTGTCTGTGGAACTGTACCCCAGTCAGTGTCAGTGTCTGTGGAACTGTACCCCAGTGAGAGTCAGTGTCTGTGGAACTGTACCCCGGTGAGAGTCAGTGTCTGTGGAACTGTACCCCAGTGAGAGTCAGTGTCTTTGGAACTGTACCCCAGTGAGAGTCAGTGTCTGTGGAACTGTACCCCAGTGAGAGTCAGTGTCTGTGGAACTGTACCCCAGTGATAGTCAGTGTCTGTGGAACTGTACCCCAGTGAGAGTCAGTGTCTGTGGAACTGTTCCCCGGTGAGAGTCAGTGTCTGTGGAACTGTACCCCAGTGAGAGTCAGTGTCTGTGCAACTGTACCCCAGTGAGAGTCAGTGTCTGTGGAACTGTACCCCAGTGAGAGTCAGTGTCTGTGGAACTGTACCCCAGTCAGTTTCTGTGGAACTGTACCCCAGTGAGAGTCAGTGTGTGTGGAACTGTACCCCAGTGAGAGTCAGTGTCTGTGGAACTGTACCCCAGTCAGTGTCTGTCTGTGGAACTGTACCCCAGTGAGAGTCCGTGTCTGTGGAACTGTACCCCAGTGAGAGTCAGTGTCTGTGGAACTGTACCCCAGTGAGAGTCAGTGTCTGTGGAACTGTACCCCAGTGAGAGTCAGTGTCTGTGGAACTGTACCCCAGTGAGAGTCAGTGTCTGTGGAACTGTACCCCAGTGAGAGTCAGTGTCTTTGGAACTGTACCCCAGTGAGAGTCATTGTCTGTGGAACTGTACCCCCGTAAGAGTCAGAGTCTGTGGAACTGTACCCCAGTCAGTGTCAGTGTCTGTGGAACTGCACCCCAGTGAGAGTCAGTGTCTGTGGAACTGTACCCCGGTGAGAGTCAGTGTCTGTGGAACTGTACCCCAGTGAGAGTCAGTGTCTGTGCAACTGTACCCCAGTGAGAGTCAGTGTCTGTGGAACTGTACCCCGGTGAGAGTCAGTGTCTGTGGAACTGTACCCCAGTGAGAGTCAGTGTCTGTGGAACTGTACCCCAGTCAGTGTCTGTGGAACTGTACCCCAGTGAGAGTCAGTGTCTGTGGAACTGTACCCCAGTGAGAGTCAGTTTCTGTGGAACTGTACCCCAGTGAGAGTCAGTGTGTGTGGAACTGTACCCCAGTGAGAGTCAGTGTCTGTGGAACTCTACCCCAGTGAGAGTCAGTGTCTGTGGAACCCGTACCCCAGTGAGAGTCAGTGTCTGTGGAACTGTACCCCAGTGAGAGTCAGTGTCTGTGGAACTGTACCCCAGTGAGAGTCAGTGTCTGTGGAACTGTACCCCAGTGAGAGTCAGTGCCTGTGGAACTGTACCCCAGTGAGAGTCAGTGTCTGTGGAACTCTACCCCAGTGAGAGTCAGTGTCTGTGGAACTCTACCCAAGTGAGAGTCAGTGTCTGTGGAACTCTGCCCCAGTGAGAGTCAGTGTCTGTGGAACTGTACCCAAGTGAGAGTCAGTGTCTGTGGAACTGCACCCCAGTGAGAGTCAGTGTCTGTGGAACTGTACCCCAGTGAGAGTCAGTGTCTGTGGAACTCTACCCCAGTGAGAGTCAGTGTCTGTGGAACTGTACCCCAGTGAGAGTCAGTGTCTGTGGAACTCTACCCCAGTGAGAGTCAGTGTCTGTGGAACTGTACCCCAGTGAGAGTCAGTGTCTGTGGAACTGTACCCCAGTGAGAGTCAGTGCCTGTGGAACTGTACCCCAGTGAGAGTCAGTGTCTGTGGAACTGTACACCAGTGAGAGTCCGTGTCTGTGGAACTGTACCGCAGTGAGAGTCCGTGTCCGTGGAACTGTACCCCAGTGATGGTCAGTGTCTGTGGAACTGTACCCCAGTGAGAGTCCGTGTCCGTGGAACTGTACCCCAGTGAGAGTCAGTGTCTGTGCAACTGTACGCCAGTGAGAGTCAGTGTCTGTGGAACTGTACCCCAGTCAGTGTCAGTGTCTGTGGAACTGTACCCCGGTGAGAGTCAGTGTCTGTGGAACTGTACCCCAGTGAGAGTCCGGGTCTGTGGAACTGTACCCCAGTGAGAGTCAGTGTCTGTGGAAGTGTACCCCAGTCAGTGTCAGTGTCTGTGGAACTGTACCCCAGTGAGAGTCCGTGTCTGTGGAACTGTACCCCAGTGAGAGTCAGTGTCTGTGGAACTCTACCCCAGTCAGTGTCAGTGTCTGTGGAACTGTACCCCGGTGAGAGTCAGTGTCTGTGGAACTGTACCCCAGTGAGAGTCCGTGTCTGTGGAACTGTACCCCAGTGAGAGTCAGTGTCTGTGGAAGTGTACCCCAGTCAGTGTCAGTGTCTGTGGAACTGTACCCCAGTGAGAGTCCGTGTCTGTGGAACTGTACCCCAGTGAGAGTCAGTGTCTGTGGAACTCTACCCCAGTGAGAGTCAGTGTCTGTGGAACTGTACCCCAGTGAGAGTCAGAGTCAGTGTCTGTGGAACTCTACCCCAATGAGAGTCAGTGTCTTTGGAACTCTACCCCAATGAGAGTCAGTGTCTGTGGAACTGTACCCCAGTGAGAGTCAGAGTCTGTGGAACTGTACCCCAGTGAGAGTCAGTGTCTGTGGAACTGTACCCCAGTGAGAGTCAGTGTCTGTGGAACTGTACCCCAGTGAGAGTCAGTGTCTGTGGAACTGTACCCCATCAGTGTCAGTGTCTGTGGAACTGTACCCCAGTGAGAGTCAGTGCCTGTGGAACTGCACCCCAGTGAGAGTCAGTGTCTGTGGAACTGTACCCCAGTGAGAGTCAGTGTCTCTGGAACTGTACCCCAGTGAGAGTCAGTGTCTGTGGAACTGTACCCCAGTGAGAGTCAGTGTCTGTGGAACTCTACCCCAGTGAGAGTCAGTGTCTGTGGAACTGCACCCCCGTAAGAGTCAGAGTCTGTGGAACTGTACCCCAGTCAGTGTCAGTGTCTGTGGAACTGCACCCCAGTGAGAGTCAGTGTCTGTGGAACTGTACCCCGGTGAGAGTCAGTGTCTGTGGAACTGTACCCCAGTGAGAGTCAGTGTCTGTGCAACTGTACCCCAGTGAGAGTCAGTGTCTGTGGAACTGTACCCCGGTGAGAGTCAGTGTCTGTGGAACTGTACCCCAGTGAGAGTCAGTGTCTGTGGAACTGTACCCCAGTCAGTGTCTGTGGAACTGTATCCCAGTGAGAGTCAGTGTCTGTGGAACTGTACCCCAGTGAGAGTCAGTTTCTGTGGAACTGTACCCCAGTGAGAGTCAGTGTGTGTGGAACTGTACCCCAGTGAGAGTCAGTGTCTGTGGAACTCTACCCCAGTGAGAGTCAGTGTCTGTGGAACCCGTACCCCAGTGAGAGTCAGTGTCTGTGGAACTGTACCCCAGTGAGAGTCAGTGTCTGTGGAACTGTACCCCAGTGAGAGTCAGTGTCTGTGGAACTCCACCCCAGTGAGAGTCAGTGTCTGTGGAACTCTACCCCAGTGAGAGTCAGTGTCTGTGGAACTGTACCCAAGTGAGAGTCAGTGTCTGTGGAACTCTGCCCCAGTGAGAGTCAGTGTCTGTGGAACTGTACCCCAGTGAGAGTCAGTGTCTGTGGAACTGTACCCCAGTGAGAGTCAGTGTCTGTGGAACTCTACCCCAGTGAGAGTCAGTGTCTGTGGAACTGTACCCCAGTGAGAGTCAGTGTCTGTGGAACTCTACCCCAGTGAGAGTCAGTGTCTGTGGAACTGTACCCCAGTGAGAGTCAGTGTCTGTGGAACTGTACCCCAGTGAGAGTCAGTGCCTGTGGAACTGTACCCCAGTGAGAGTCAGTGTCTGTGGAACTGTACACCAGTGAGAGTCCGTGTCTGTGGAACTGTACCCCAGTGAGAGTCCGTGTCTGTGGAACTGTACCCCAGTGAGAGTCAGTGTCTGTGGAAGTGTACCCCAGTCAGTGTCAGTGTCTGTGGAACTGTACCCCAGTGAGAGTCCGTGTCTGTGGAACTGTACCCCAGTGAGAGTCAGTGTCTGTGGAACTCTACCCCAGTCAGTGTCAGTGTCTGTGGAACTGTACCCCGGTGAGAGTCAGTGTCTGTGGAACTGTACCCCAGTGAGAGTCCGTGTCTGTGGAACTGTACCCCAGTGAGAGTCAGTGTCTGTGGAAGTGTACCCCAGTCAGTGTCAGTGTCTGTGGAACTGTACCCCAGTGAGAGTCCGTGTCTGTGGAACTGTACACCAGTGAGAGTCCGTGTCTGTGGAACTGTACCGCAGTGAGAGTCCGTGTCCGTGGAACTGTACCCCAGTGATGGTCAGTGTCTGTGGAACTGTACCCCAGTGAGAGTCCGTGTCCGTGGAACTGTACCCCAGTGATGGTCAGTGTCTGTGGAACTGTACCCCAGTGAGAGTCAGTGTCTGTGGAACTGTACCCCAGGAGAGTCAGTGTCTGTGGAACTGTACCCCAGTGAGAGTCAGTGTCTGTGGAACTGTACCCCGGTGAGAGTCAGTGTCTGTGGAACTGTACCCCAGTGAGAGTCAGTGTCTGTGGAACTGTACCCCAGTCAGTGTCTGTGGAACTGTACCCCAGTGAGAGTCAGTCTCTGTGGAACTGTACCCCAGTGAGAGTCAGTTTCTGTGGAACTGTACCCCAGTGAGAGTCAGTGTGTGTGGAACTGTACCCCAGTGAGAGTCAGTGTCTGTGGAACTCTACCCCAGTGAGAGTCAGTGTCTGTGGAACCCGTACGCCAGTGAGAGTCAGTGTCTGTGGAACTGTACCCCAGTGAGAGTCAGTGTCTGTGGAACTGTACCCCAGTGAGAGTCAGTGTCTGTGGAACTCTGCCCCAGTGAGAGTCAGTGTCTGTGGAACTCTACCCCACTGAGAGTCAGTGTCTGTGGAACTGTACCCAAGTGAGAGTCAGTGTCTGTGGAACTCTGCCCCAGTGAGAGTCAGTGTCTGTGGAACTGTACCCCAGTGAGAGTCAGTGTCTGTGGAACTCTACCCCAGTGAGAGTCAGTGTCTGTGGAACTCTACCCCAGTGAGAGTCAGCGTCTGTGGAACTGTACCCCAGTGAGAGTCAGTGTCTGTGGAACTGTACCCCAGTGAGAGTCAGTGCCTGTGGAACAGTACCCCAGTGAGAGTCAGTGTCTGTGGAACTGTACACCAGTGAGAGTCCGTGTCTGTGGAACAGTACCCCAGTCAGTGTCTGTGGAACTGTGCCCCAGTGATGGTCAGTGTCTGTGGAACTGTACCCCAGTGAGAGTCAGTGTCTGTGGAACTGTACCCCAGGAGAGTCAGTGTCTGTGGAACTGTACCCCAGTGAGAGTCAGTGCCTGTGGAACTGGACCCCAGTGAGATTCAGTGCCTGTGGAACTGTACCCCAGTGAGAGTCAGTGTCTGTGGAACATACCCCAGTGAGATTCAGTGCCTGTGGAACTGTACCCCAGTGAGAGTCAGTGTCTGTGGAACTCTACCCCAGTGAGTGTCAGTGTCTGTGGAACTTTACCCCAGTGAGAGTCAGTGTCTGTGGAACTGTACCCCAGTGAGAGTCAGTGTCTGTGGAACTGTACCCCAGTCAGTGTCAGTGTCTGTGGAACTGTACCCCAGTGAGAGTCAGTGTCTGTGGAACTGTACCCCAGTGAGAGTCAGTGTCTGTGAAACTGTACCCCAGTGAGAGTCAGTGTCTGTGGAACTGTACCCCAGTGAGAGTCAGTGTCTGTGGAAATTTACCCCAGTGAGAGTCAGTGTCTGTGGAACTCTACCCCAGTGAGAGTCAGTTTCTGTGGAACTGTACCCCAGTGAGAGTCAGTGTCTGTGGAACTGTACCCCAGTGAGAGTCAGTGTCTGTGGAACTGTACCCCAGTGAGAGTCAGTGTCTGTGGAACTGTACCCCAGTGAGAGTCAGTGTCTGTGGAACTTTACCCCAGTGAGAGTCAGTGTCTGTGGAACTCTACCCCAGTGAGAGTCAGTGTCTGTGGAACTGTACCCCAGGAGAGTCAGTGTCTGTGGAACTGTACCGCAGTGAGAGTCAGTGTCTGTGGAACTGGACCCCAGTGAGAGTCAGTGTCTGTGGAACTGGACCCCAGGGAGAGTCAGTGTCTGTGAAACTGTACCCCAGTGAGAGTCAGTGTCTGTGGAACTGTACCCCAGTGAGTGTCAGTGCGTGTGGAACTGTACCCCAGTGAGAGTCAGTGTCTGTGGAACTGTACCCCAGTGAGAGTCAGTGTCTGTGGAACTGTACCCCAGTGAGAGTCAGTGTCTGTGGAACTTTACCCCAGTGAAAGTCAGTGTCTGTGGAACTCTACCCCAGTGAGAGTCAGTTTCTGTGGAACTGTACCCCAGTGAGAGTCAGTGTCTGTGGAACTGTACCCCAGTGAGAGTCAGTGTCTGTGGAACTGTACCCCAGGAGAGTCAGTGTCTGTGGAACTGTGCCGCAGTGAGAGTCAGTGTCTGTGGAACTGGACCCCAGTGAGAGTCAGTGTCTGTGGAACTGTACCCCAGGGAGAGTCAGTGTCTGTGGAACTGTACCCCAGTGAGAATCAGGGTCTGTGGAACTGTACCCCAGTGAGAGTCGGTGTTTGTGGAAATGTACCCCAGGGAGAGTCAGTGTCTGTGGAACTGTACCCCAGTGAGAATCAGTGTCTGTGGAACTGTACCCCAGTGAGAGTCAGTGTCTGTGGAACTGTACCCCAGTGAGAGTCAGTGTCTGTAGAACTGTACCCCAGTGAAAGTCAGTGTCTGTAGAACTGTACCCCAGTGAGAGTCAGTGTCTGTGGAACTGTACCCCAGTGTCAGTGGAACTGTACCCCAGTGAGAGTCAGTGTCTGTGGAACTGTACCCCAGTGAGAGTCAGTGTCTGTGGAACTGTACCCCAGTGAGAGTCAGTGTCTGTGGAACTGTACCCCAGTCAGTGTCAGTGTCTGTGGAACTGTACCCCAGTGAGAGTCAGTGTCTGTGGAACTGTACCCCAGTGAGAGTCAGTGTCTGTGGAACTGTACCCCAGCACAGAAATGCCTTCAGTAATGTTGTCGGGGGAAGGGAAAGGCAGCGAGAATCAGACTAGAAAGATGCGAGAGGTATGGTTGGAATGAGAAAGCAGCAACATTTGTTGTTACTGCAGGATTGCACTGCCCCCAGCTGGTGTGGTCGGATCTCCATTGTCTCTGCTGTCTAGTCTGACTGGGGCTTGTAAAAAGACTTGCATTTATATCGCGCCTTTCACGACCACCCTAAGTCTCAAAGCACTTTATAGCCTTTTGTACTTTTGAAGTGGAGTCACTGTTATAATGTGGGAAACACGACAGCCAATTTGTGCACAGCAAGCTCCCACAAACAGCAATGTGATGATGACCAGATCATCTGTTTTTGTTATGTTGATTGACGGATAAATATTGGCCCCAGGACACTGGGGAGAACTCCCCTGCTCTTCTTCGAAATAGTGCCATGGGATCTTTTATATGCACCTGAGAGGGCAGACTGTTTAACGTCTCCTCCGAAAGACGGCACCTCCGACAGTGCGGCACTCCCTCAGCACTGCACTGGAGTGTCAGCCTAGATTTATGTGCTCAAGTCCCTGGAGTTGGACTTAAACCCACAACCTTCTGACTCAGAGGCGAATGTGCTACCCTCTGAGCCTCGGCTGACACTTTATATACAACTGTAAAGGAGGACAGTCGGCCTGTGCAGTCCTATGAGCAGCTGCTGGGAGGTTGTACAGGAGTGGGCTCGGTGACACTATTTCTTCGCCCAGCGTGATTGAGATCCAGTAACTGATTACGCGCAGACTCACAGCTGCAAACGCCCGGCCCATGGAGCAGACCCCAGCCACGCAGAACTCAAACACTAACCGCATCGACTTGACAAAGCGCAATGCTTTAGATAATGTTGTTCTGTGCAGGAGCCACCGCTGACCCCAGCTCAGCTGAAACCCCTGCCAGCCCTAATATTTATTCTGTGATTCACACCAACATCTCTGGAACCAAGACTGTCCTGATAGCCCACCCACAATCGGGACTCGCTGCAGCCCACTTTCAGTTCTCTGTGGTTTACAGCAACCCTTTAGAGGGAGAGTGGGACAGCTCTATCCACACAGCACAATGAGAGCAGACAGTCACACACATTCTGCTCAGTCAATGTGAAGCACTGCTCATTCATCTCGTCTTCTGTACCAAAGGCTTTCTTGCATTTAAATAGGGCCTATTAGTCCTCTGGTTCAAACCCTGGGGATGACAAGTGGTGCAGGGAGTGTCAGCATGAAGCTTCACACATACTAAATGACGGAGCCAGCCCATTGTGTGCAGAACATGCTCTGCCGTTGATTGGATGCAGTGGGATGGACATTGTCTCATTGACTTGTGACCTGTCTTGAACACACCATCATTCGAGGAAGCGAATGTTAAGGACTGCTGTCCCTGCTCAAACTCTTTTAGTGAGATTAGCTGTTTGTGTGGGGCTGGCCACACTATTGTTTGATCCAACAGTCCCAGAATGTAGCTTCCAGTGCTGGTACAGCCCAGGCTGCGGGAGATGAAAGAAAGTCAAGCAGAGTCGATGCCAAGCCAAACAAAGCCTTACTTGACTGATTCCATGTGTTGGAGCCTGTTACACTGGAGGCCTTGCTGGCTCGCCCCCTACTCAATTACATTACACAGCATTTCAGCACATTGCCCGGCAAACTACCCCACTGCTAGCCAGTAACTTCACATCAACTCGCTCTCAGCAAATCTCTCCACTCGCAGACAGCAACAGGGAGCCAGAGCTACTCATCAGCAGACAATATCACAGCAACAAAACAGCAAGGGTGACTGCTCCCGATCATTATCCAGAGACTGCGGTGGGAAAGAAAGTGAAAGACAAGGGGAGAGAGAGAAAGAATGTGACGTGTATCGGAGGGCCCCCGTACCCCTGAATCTGTATCAGAGGGCCCCCGTACCCCTGAATCTGTATCGGAGGGCCCCCGTACCCCTGAATCTGTATCAGAGGGCCCCCGTACCCCTGAATCTATATCGGAGGGCCCTGTACCCCTGAATCTGTATCGGAGGGCCCCATACCCCTGAATCTGTATCAGAGGGCCCCCGTACCCCTGAATCTGTATCGGAGGGCCCCCGTACCCCTGAATCTGTATCGGAGGGCCCTGTGCCCCTGAATCTGTATCAGAGGGCCCCGTACCCCTGAATCTGTATCGGAGGGCCCTGTACCCCTGAATCTGTATCAGAGGGCCCCCGTACCCCTGAATCTATATCGGAGGGCCCCCGTACCCCTGAATCTGTATCGGAGGGCCCCCGTACCCCTGAATCTGTATCGGAGGGCCCTGTGCCCCTGAATCTGTATCAGAGGGCCCCCGTACCCCTGAATCTATATCGGAGGGCCCTGTACCCCTGAATCTGTATCGGAGGGCCCCGTACCCCTGAATCTGTATCGGAGGGTCCCGTACCCCTGAATCTGTATCAGAGGGCCCGTACCCCTGAATCTGTGTCGGAGGGCCCCCGTACCCCTGAATCTGTATCGGAGGGCCCCCGTACCCCTGAATCTGTATCGAAGGGCCCCCGTACCCCTGAATCTGTATCAGAGGCCTCCGTACCCCTGAATCTGTATCAGAGGGCCCCCGTACCCCTGAATCTGTATCGGAGGGCCCCCGTACCCCTGAATCTGTATCGGAGGGCCCCCGTACCCCTGAATCTGTATCGGAGGGCCCCGTACCCCTGAATCTGTATCGGAGGGCCCCGTACCCCTGAATCTGTATCGGAGGGCCCCGTACCCCTGAATCTGCATCAGAGGGCCCCGTACCCCTGAATCTGTATCGGAGGGCCCCGTACCCCTGAATCTGTATCAGACGGCCCCGTACCCCTGAATCTATATCGGAGGGCCCCCGTACCCCTGAATCTGTATCGGAGGGCCCCCGTACCCCTGAATCTGTATCGGAGGGCCCCCGTACCCCTGAATCTGTATCGAAGGCACCCGTACCCCTGAATCTGTATCGGAGGGCTCTGTACCCCTGAATCTGTATCGGAGGGCCCCCGTACCCCTGAATCTGTATCAGAGGGCCACTGTACCCCTGAATCTGTATCGGAGGGCCCCGTACCCCTGAATCTGTATCGAAGGGCCCCGTACCCGAATCTGTATCAGAGGGAGCCTGTACCCCTGAATCTGTATCGGAGGGCCCCCGTACCCCTGAATCTGTATCGGAGGGCCCCCGTACCCCTGAATCTGTATCGGAGGGCCCCCGTACCCCTGAATCTGTATCGGAGGGCCCCCGTACCCCTGAATCTGTATCGAAGGCCCCCGTACCCCTGAATCTGTATCGGAGGGCCCTGTACCCCTGAATCTGTATCGGAGGGCCCCTGTACCCCTGAATCTGTATCGGAGGGCCCCCGTACCCCTGAATCTGTATCAGGGGGCCCCCGTACCCCTGAATCTGTATCAGGGGGCCCCCGTACCCCTGAATCTGTATCGGAGGGCCCTGTACCCCTGAATCTGTATCAGAGGGCCCCCGTATCCCTGAATCTGTATCAGAGGGCCCCGTACCCCTGAATCTGTATCAGAGGGAGCCTGTACCCCTGAATCTATATCGGAGGGCCCCGTACCCCTGAATCTGTATCGGAGGGCCCTGTACCCCTGAATCTGTATCAGAGGGCCCCTGTACCCCTGAATCTGTATCAGAGGGCCCCTGTACCCCTGAATCTGTACCAGAGGGCCCCGTACCCCTGAATCTGTATCGGAGGGCCCCTGTACCCCTGAATCTGTATCAGAGGGAGCCTGTACCCCTGAATCTGTATCAGAGGGAGCCTGTACCCCTGAATCTGTATCAGAGGGCCCCTGTACCCCTGAATCTGTATCAGAGGGAGCCTGTACCCCTGAATCTGTATCAGAGGGAGCATGAACCCCTGAATCTGTATCAGAGGGAGCCTGTACCCCTGAATTTGTATCAGAGGCAGCCTGTACCCCTGAATCTCTATCGGAGGGCCCTGTACCCCTGAATCTGTATCAGAGGGCCCCTGTACCCCTGAATCTGTATCAGAGGGAGCCTGTACCCCTGAATCTGTATCAGAGGGAGCCTGTACCCCTGAATCTGTATCAGAGGGAGCATGAACCCCTGAATCTGTATCAGAGGGAGCCTGTACCCCTGAATCTGTATCGGAGGGCCCTGTACCCCTGAATCTGTATCAGAGGGCCCCTGTACCCCTGAATCTGTATCAGAGGGAGCCTGTACCCCTGAATCTGTATCAGAGGGAGCTTGTACCCTGGCAAGGAGTCAGTGCCCTCAGGAAAGAAGGAGAAAGCAAGAGAACAATTATTAAATTTAGCAAAATGTGGCTCAGTGGTATCTCTCTCTCTCGCCAGAAAGTCAGAAGGTTGTTGGTTGAAATTCCACTCCAGAGACTTGAGCCCGTAATCCAGGCTAACACTCCAGTGCAATACTGCCAGAGTGCTGTACTGTCGGACGTGCCGTCTTTCGAATGAGACATGAAACCGAGGCCCTGTCTGCTCTCTCAGGTGGACGTAAAAGATCCCACAGCCACTATTGGAAGAGGAGCAGGGGAGTTCTCCCCGGCATCCTGTCCAATATTTATTCTCTAAATCAAAATCACTAAGACAGATTATCTGGTCACTATCTCATTGCTGTTTGTGGGAGCTTGCTGTGCGCAAATTGGCTTAATTTCCTACATTACAACAGTGACTACACTTCAAAAGTAATTAATTGGCTGTAAAGCGCTTTGGGACGTCCTGAGGTGGTGAAAGGCTCGATATAAATGCAAGTCTTTCTTTACAAAGGAATGTAGCCTGCTTCCAGCATAGGGATCTCCATTCCCACGCACTCGGTGAGAGAGCATCATGACAGCTGAACTTTGGCCCCTCTGGATAGACGACACAATGGCAAGGAGGATGCTGGTCCTCCCTGGGGCCGTCGGCAGCTGTGAGACATCGCAGTGCTGAACTGCAGGTCACTTGCTGCTCGGGACCCACTTCTATCCTCTTACACTGAGATACAGGCCGAGGGAAAGGCTTCCCCTCACACACAGGAAGGAACCCAAGCAGAGAGCATCTCCTTCCTGCCCACCAGCTTCTCGACCCAACACAACAAACAATTAGCACAAAGGAGGGAAGAGGACACACATCACGGGGCCGAGAGAACAGCGCAGTAATAGGAACGGCAGCTTCATCCTGCTGTGTCCCTGCCCTTAACCCTCTCAGCCCCAATAACAGCTCGATAACAAACCACTGCAGCAACTACTGAGTACAGCGACTGCAGCTAGCTCCATTGCTGTTTTTGCGCTGAGCATTTTGAATTGTCTAATATTTTGAATTAAGCAACGTAAATAAAACAGCAAAGTGGGAATTTAGCACCTAAAACAATGACTAGCAAAGAGGAGTAAGATACGAACATTTCATTCTGAGGTATGAAACAGAAAGGAGCTCGAGTCTGTGTGATGTGATCACTGCTGAGTGTATCGTGTGACCGGGCTTCCCGCCCTGACCATGCCTCAGATTGAGAGCTTGCCTGTTTGCTGCAGGAAACAGTGTTGTCAGTGAGAGTTTCAAACCCCTCCAGCAGATGAAGAGGATGAGGAGTCATTGCCGAACTCAGAGCATCACCCCACATCTCTCTGAATGTTCCAGAGGTCACAGACAACCCCAGGTTCACAGAAGCTTCACACTCCAGCAAAACTCTGACTGGTCATTTCAACAAAGTATTGACCGTACCTGGAATACACTGACAGGTGAGGAGGGGTAGAGGCAAACAGTCTGCAATCATTCAGGAGGTAGTTGGGTGCTGCGCTGGGGGATCACAGCTATCTATGGAAGGATGGGTTAGATGGGCTGAATGGCCTCCCTCATGTGGCTGAGGGGATGTATTACAGGCCCGTCTAATGTTCAGTCTGAGTGTCTACTGAGCACCAAAACAGACGTGCTCAAAGCACAGAAACAACCGCTAAATGTCAGACAAATGGAGTCTTTTCATGCGACAGTTCCACAGAGACACCACCTCCTCCTTTACCTACAGGACAGTAGGTGCAATCCAAAAAGTTACAGAGCTGATCTTTCGCTGTGATATGTATATTAGTTAGATAGCGCTGGCTCTCTCTGGGGTCAGGTGTGTGAGGAGTTTTCACTTTCCAGCATTTATAAAAAGCTGAATTGTAAATGGAGGGAATCACAGCTGTCGATAGCCTGGGATCCTCTTCCCATCCGGTGTGGGTGCGGTTTAGAGCTGCAGCTCCAACATGTACTCACATAGCAGCGCACTGCACAAGAACATCCCACATTTACACAGCTACCCGAGCACAGCTCACTTCCCCTCTCCTGATCCTGATCGCTGTGCATGACCGCTGCAGACTGTGAGGTGAGGACACGATCTGGGTTAGTTGTGATATCCCCTGCACTCAGATAACTTGCTCACACTCAGCGTCCTGGGCTCTCACACAGAAGTAACAGAGGTCAGCCACAGCCCATGTAACAGAGTCAGCGAGAGAAGGGGAAGGGGAAAAAACTGGGAAAAGGATAGAAACTGGGAAAAGGATGAAGACAATGGGCATAACTGCAACTGCATGTACTGGCCTTGCATTAGTCACCTCCCTGCACTGACATCTCACTGCTACACAGTACACGTGGCTGCTGACAGTACACACGTACCTGTACACCCGTCACTCATCATCAGGCTGGCTCTTCAAATTCAGGCAACACACCAAATCCTGCAACAAAAGGACAGAGGCCGAGATCAGCAGAGCGAGCGAGAAACACACAGCGCAGCCCCCGCAGTCTCATTCCCTTCACAGCCATTTACATTCTGCAAAATTTATTATACAAGCAGGATGATCATAAGAACATAAAACTCAGAGATTAAGTACAGTATCTGGAGACTGAGATTAGGGACATGGGTCAGGTACAGTATCTGGAGACTGAGATTAGGGACATGGGTCAGGTACAGTATCTGGAGACTGAGATTAGGGACATGGGTCAGGTACAGTATCGGACTGAGATTAGGGACATGGGTCAGGTACAGTATCTGGAGACAGATTAGGGACATGGGTCAGGTACAGTATCGGACTGAGATTAGGGACATGGGTCAGGTACAGTATCTGGAGACTGAGATTAGGGACATGGGTCAGGTACAGTATCGGACTGAGATTAGGGACATGGGTCGGGTACAGTATCGGACTGAGATTAGGGACATGGGTCAGGTACAGTATCTGGAGACTGAGATTAGGGACATGGGTCAGGTACAGTATCTGCAGACTGAGATTAGGGACATGGGTCAGGTACAGTATCTGGAGACTGAGATTAGGGACATGGGTCAGGTACAGTATCTGGAGACTGAGATTAGGGACATGGGTCAGGTACAGTATCGGACAGATTAGGGACATGGGTTGGGTACAGTATCGGACTGAGATTAGGGACATGGGTCAGGTACAGTATCTGGAGACTGAGATTAGGGACATGGGTCAGGTACAGTATCTGCAGACTGAGATTAGGGACATGGGTCAGGTACAGTATCTGGAGACTGAGATTAGGGACATGGGTCAGGTACAGTATCGGACTGAGATTAGGGACATGGGTCGGGTACAGTATCGGACTGAGATTAGGGACATGGGTCAGGTACAGTATCTGGAGTCTGAGATTAGGGACATGGGTCAGGTACAGTATCTGGAGACTGAGATTAGGGACATGGGTCAGGTACAGTATCTGGAGACTGAGATTAGGGACAGGGGTCAGGTACAGTATCTGGAGACTGAGATTAGGGGCGGGGTCAGGTACAGTATCTGAAGACTGAGATTAGGGACATGGGTCGGGTATAGTATCTGGAGACTGAGATTAGGGACATGGGTCAGGTACAGTATCTGGAGACTGAGATTAGGGACATGGGTCGGGTACAGTATCTGGAGACTGAGATTAGGGACATGGGTCCGGTACAGTATCTGGAGACTGAGATTAGGGACATGGGTCAGGTACAGTATCTGGAGACTGAGATTAGGGACATGGGTCGGGTACAGTATCTGGAGACTGAGATTAGGGACAAGGGTCAGGTAGAGATACCCCTCTACCTCAAACTGTTGGCCGGACCAACCCCTGGCAATACGAGTTGAAGTTAGGAGCACTGGTGAAATGAGTGAGGAAGGTCGATCTGATACTCTACCCCGTGCTGTACAACATGAAGTCTAAGAGGAATGGGTCCCATGGGCACTGGTTCACTGGGCAATGGCAGCTTTACACACAACAGTCTGGGGCACTCGTTCAGTTAAATCGTTTAGAAAAACAAACTTCCTCTTTGGAGCATAATACACTGAAACCGCGACAATACAATGGAGTAAGCAATGACAATTATTTTTAGGAGATGTATGAGCCCTGTAACAGACACACTGCAAGAGAGGCTGTTTGAAGGGATTCAGGCCCACTCCTGACACTATCTGAATGACCAGCTCTGAATCTGGAGCTCCCATGGGCCGACCAGACACACGGCAGCCTCCAGGAATCCAAGTCTGACCAAGCAGTAACAACAGCTGTTTGATGTTCCATCCTTGGGCCCAGTGTTAAATCAAGGCCCCATTCACACAGTCTGAGGTTTCAGGTGGGTATTGAAGAGATGCCATGACACTGGCTGCAGAGCTGAGACTTCCCCTGGTCCCTGGTTAGCATGATAGCAAAATACTGCAGATGTTGGAAATCCGAAATAACAACAGAAAATGCTGGAAAAACTCAGCAAGTCAGGCAACATCCGTGGAGAGAAATTTGAGTTGACGTTTCGGGTTTGACCCTTCTTCAAAACTGGAGAGAAAAGGAACTAGATCGAAGGCAGGGCTGCGATCGGACAAAAGAATAAAAGAACCAAAAGAAGTAAAAGAGATTAGAAGCTAGACGAGATGGTAATAGGCTGTGATTAGGTGTAAAGTGTACTGGCAGGGCAAAAGATAGCTGCCAGGTGTGAGAGAGAAACAAAAGGAAAGGGGGGGGGGGGAAAGGAAAGGAGTGGAAAAATATAAGTGAAAATGAAATAGGGGCCGAGGTTATGATCTGAAATTGTTGAACTCGATATTGAATGTGGAGGCTGGTGGGGTGAAAGGTGAGGACAAGGGGAACCCTATCGTGGTTCCGGGAGGGAGGGGCAGAGGTGCGGGAGATAGAACTGACACGGTCGAGGGCAGTGTCAACCACGGTAGAGGGGAATCCTCGGTTGCGGAAAAAGGAAGACATGTCTGAAGCACATTCAACGGATCATCCTCCGGCATTTCCGCTACCTCCAAAGTGATCCCACCACCAAACGTATCTTCCCCTCCCCTCCCCTTTCAGCATTCCGCAGGGACCGCTCTCTCCGAGACACCCTAGTCCACTCCTCTATCACCCCAAACAGCCCTTCCCCTTCGCCTGGCACCTTCCCGTGCAAGCGGAGGAGATGTAACACCTGCCCCTATACCTCCCCCCTCCCCACTGTCCAGGGCCCCAAACACCCCTTCCAGGTGAAACAGCGATTTACTTGTACTTCTCGCAATCTAGTATACTGTATTCGCTGCTCACGATGCGGTCTCCTCTACATTGGGGAGACCAAACGCAGATTGGGTGACCGCTTTGCGGAACACCTCCGTTCAGTCCGTAAGGGTGACCCCGAGCTTCCGGTCGCCTGTCATTTCAATTCACCGCTCCATTCCCACTCGGACCTCACCGTCCTTGGCCTCTTGTACTGTTCCACGGAAGCTCACCGTAAACTCGAGGAACAGCACCTCATCTTCCGATTAGGCACTCTGCAGCCTTCCGGTCTCAATATCGAGTTCAACAATTTCAGATCATAACCTCGGCCCCTATTTCATTTTCACTTATATTTTTCCACTCCTTTCCTTTCCCCCCCCCCCCTTTCCTTTTGTTTCTCTCTCACACCTGGCAGCTATCTTTTGCCCTGCCAGTACACTTTACACCTAATCACAGCCTATTACCATCTCGTCTAGCTTCTAATCTCTTTTACTTCTTTTGGTTCTTTTATTCTTTTGTCCGATCGCAGCCCTGCCTTCGATCTAGTTCCTTTTCTCTCCAGTTTTGAAGAAGGGTCAAACCCGAAACGTCAACTCAAATTTCTCTCCACGGATGTTGCCTGACTTGCTGAGTTTTTCCAGCATTTTCTGTTGTTATCCCTGGTTAGCATGCTTCCCTCAAGCACCACCAAATACAGATTAAGTGATTATTGCTGTCCATGGGATCCTGCAGTGCACAAGTTGGCTGACACAATGATCTACACAACAGTCACGACTTCAGCTATACAGCACCCTTTGTACAGAGCTCAAATATCAGTCCCTGCAATGTGTAGCTGCCAGCCAACTACTTCTGACGCTGCTGTTTCTGTAAACACACTTAGTGTGAAAATCCACAACATCTACAGTGATGTCAGCTGCTGTTGCCTTAAACACATGGGAACGCAGCAATGTCAATGTTCCTGAATTGGGAGATTTTGCAGATTGTTGCTTGTGATTACATGGAACAAAGCTTCCTGCGGATTACTGGCCCTCCTGCATCCTCCTTCAGGGAGGGAGCATGCTCAAACTCACACATACACAGTGACACAGACAAATAGAGACAGACAGACACAGAGACAGAGACACGGATACAAGCAGGCGCACACACAGACAGATACTGGCACACAGACAGAGACACATATACAGAGACGCACACAGACACAGGCACACAGAGTGACACACACACACAGACAGATACAGACACACACAGACAGATACAGACACACAGACAGATACAGACACACACAGACAGATACAGACACACACACAGACAGATACAGACACACACAGACAGATACAGACACACACAGACAGATACAGACACACACAGACAGTTACAGACACACACACACAGATACAGACACACAGATACAGACAGACACACAGTTACAGACACACAGTTACAGACAGAAACACAGTTACAGACACACACAGTTACAGACACGCACACAGTTACAGACACGCACACAGTTACAGACACGCACACAGTTAGACACGCACACAGTTACAGACACGCACACAGTTACAGACACGCACAGTTACAGACACGCACAGTTACAGACACGCACACAGTTAGACACGCACACAGTTACAGACACGCACACAGTTACAGACACGCACACAGTTACAGACACGCACACAGTTACAGACACGCACACAGTTACAGACACGCACACAGTTACAGACACACACACAGTTACAGACACACACAGTTACAGACACACACAGTTACAGACACACACACAGTTACAGACACACACACAGTTACAGACACACACACAGACACAGACACACACACAGACACAGACGCACACACACAGACACAGACGCACACACAGACACAGACGCACACACACAGACACAGACGCACACACACAGACACAGACGCACACACACAGACACAGACGCACACACACAGACACAGACGCACACACACAGACACAGACGCACACACAGACACAGACGCACACACACAGACACAGACGCACACACACAGACGCACACACACAGACGCACACACACAGACGCACACACACAGACACAGACGCACACACAGACACAGACGCACACACACAGACACAGACGCGCACACACAGACACAGACGCACACACACAGACACAGACGCACACACACAGACGCACACACACAGACACAGACGCACAGACACAGACGCACACACAGACACAGACGCGCACACACACAGACGCACACACAGACACAGACGCACACACAGACACAGACGCACACACACAGACACAGACGCACACACACAGACACAGACGCACACACACAGACACAGACGCACACACACAGACACAGACGCACACACACAGACACAGACGCACACACAGACAGACGCACACACACAGACACAGACGCACACACAGACACAGACGCACACACACAGACACAGACGCACACACACAGACGCACACACACAGACACAGACGCACACACAGACACAGACGCACACACACAGACACAGACGCACACACACAGACACAGACGCACACACACAGACACAGACGCACACACACAGACACAGACGCACACACACAGACACAGACGCACAGACACAGACGCACACACACAGACACAGACGCACACACACAGACACAGACGCACACACACAGACACAGACGCACACACACAGACACAGACGCACACACATTGAATGCACTGAATTCTCCCGTACCCACTGTGACGTGAAACACTTTCAGCGTGTGACAAGATGTTGCTGACTGTCTCTCCAACACAGTTACTGGTGAGGGGATAAAAGGCACCATGCTAAATAGAATCGTAGAATTTTACAGCACAGAAGGGGGCCTTTCAGCCCATCGCAGATGTCCTGCTGCCCTATTCTGTCCCCTTCTCCCTTTTCAAATTTTCTTTTTCAAATATTTATCCACTCCTTTTTTAAAACCTATCGTGGGTTCTGCCCCCTCAACCTCCACCGTTTCTAGTCTGGCATTCCGTGACCTGACATCCCTCGGCATAAAATACTTTTCTCCAAACTGCTCCCCTCATCCTTCTGATGATCTGAAAGTAAGGCCCTCTCGTTACTGACTCACCATTCCTGGTGCCAAAACCCCTCATAGTTTTCACTTCTGTCAGCTCTCCTCTCAACCCTGTCAAATCTAATGAAAAGAGACCCCGTTTCTTCAGTCTCTCCTCATAACTGAAGCCTCTATTCCTAGTCAGCTTCTCTTAGTCTTTCTGCCTTTACTCTACTATAGATGTCCTGTTCTCTACTGGATAGATGAGCGTGCCTGCACAAGGGCTCTCCAATTAGTCCCACTCCCCCGGCTCTTTCACATTTTCCTGTAAATTTCTCCTTTTCAAGTATTTATCCAATTCCTTTTGGAAAGTTCCTACTGAATCTGCTTCCACCGCCCTTTCAGGCAGCGCGTTCCAGATCACAACAACTCACTGCGGAAAAAACATTCTCAACTGTTTTTTTTGCCAATTACTTTAAATCTGTGTCCTCTGGTTCCCGACCCACCTGCCACTGGAAACAGTTTCTCCTTATTTACTTTATCAAATCCCCGCATAAGTTTGAACACCTCTATTAAATCTCCCCATAACCTTCTCTGCTCCAAGGAGAACAATCCCAGCTTCTCCAGTCTCTCCTACTCTTTCCATCCTAGTTGGAGTGCCGTACCTGCAGCCCATCACAGAGGTTTAAACAGAGTATTTCGACACCAAACCTGCTACCTGCTTTCTGAAGTTAAGGCCTATTTAGAAGGCCCCAAAAAAAGTGAAAAAAGTGTTTTGTTTTAAAGAGGAATTGAATTGACTATAAGTCAATGAAAATGTTAGTATTATACACTACAACCTCCTGAGTATGGGTTTTCTACAGCACTGGAACCCTCCGCAACCGTTCTTAGTATTCCTAGTATCACCAGTGTTCCCCACTGCACTCCCTCACTCTCACTGGGGTACAGTTCCACAGGCCCCGACTCTCACTGGGGGACAGTTCCACAGGCCCCGACTCTCACTGGGACTACAGTTCCACAGGCCCCGACTCTCACTGGGACTACAGTTCCACAGGCCCCGACTCTCACTGGGGTACAGTTCCACAGGCCCCGACTCTCACTGGGACTACAGTTCCACAGGCCCCGACTCTCACTGGGGTACAGTTCCACAGGCCCCGACTCTCACTGGGGTACAGTTCCACAGGCCCAGACTCTCACTGGGACTACAGTTCCACAGGCCCCGACTCTCGCTGGGGTACAGTTCCACAGGCCCCGACTCTCACTGGGGTACAGTTCCACAGGCCCCGGCTCTCACTGGGACTACAGTTCCACAGGCCCCGACTCTCACTGGGACTACAGTTCCACAGGCCCCGACTCTCACTGGGGGACAGTTCCACAGACTCTCACTGGGGTGCAGTTCCACAGGCCCTGACTCTCACTGGGGTACAGTTCCACAGACTCTCACTGGGGTACAGTTCCACAGGCCCCGACTCTCACTGGGGTACAGTTCCACAGGCCCCGACTCTCACTGGGGTACAGTTCCACAGGCCCCGACTCTCGCTGGGGTACAGTTCCACAAGCCCCGACTCTCACTGGGACTACAGTTCCACAGGCCCCGACTCTCGCTGGGGTACAGTTCCACAAGCCCCGACTCTCACTGGGACTACAGTTCCACAGGCCCCGACTCTCACTGGGGGACAGTTCCACAGACTCTCACTGGGGTGCAGTTCCACAGGCCCTGACTCTCACTGGGGTACAGTTCCACAGACACTGACTCTCACTGGGGTACAGTTCCACAGGCCCCAACTCTCACTGGGGTACAGTTCCACAGGCCCCGACTCTCACTGGGGGACAGTTCCACAGACACTGATTCTCACTAGGGTGCAGTTCCACAGGCCCCGACTCTCACTGGGGTACAGTTCCACTGACTCTCACTGGGGTGCAGTTCCACAGACACTGACTCTCACTGGGGTACAGTTCCACAGACACTGACTCTCACTGGGGTACAGTTCCACAGGCCCCGACTCTCACTGGGGTACAGTTCCACAGGCCCCGACTCTCACTGGGGTACAGTTCCACAGGCCCCGACTCTCACTGGGGTACAGTTCGACAGGCCCCGGCTCTCACTGGGACTACGGTTCCACAGGCACTGACTCTCACTGGGGTACAGTACCACAGGCTCCGACTCTCACTGGGGTACAGTTCCACAGGCCCCGGCTCTCACTGGGACTACAGTTCCACAGGCCCCGACTCTCACTGGGACTACAGTTCCACAGGCCCCGACTCTCACTGGGGTACAGTTCCACAGGCCCCGACTCTCACTGGGGTACAGTTGCACAGGCCCCGACTCTCACTGGGGTACAGTTCCACAGGCCCCGACTCTCACTGGGGTACAGTTCCACAGGCCCCGGCTCTCACTGGGACTACGGTTCCACAGGCACTGACTCTCACTGGGGTACAGTACCACAGGCTCCGACTCTCACTGGGGTACAGTTCCACAGGCCCCGACTCTCACTGGGACTACAGTTCCACAGGCCCCGACTCTCACTGGGGTACAGTTGCACAGGCTTTTTGGGGGGGAAAAAGCAGGGCAGTGGGATTTGTTTGCGATTGCGCTAGCAAGGAGCAGTAATATTCCAACACTGCCTTGTCAGAGGAGCCAATACAGTCCTGGTCCACACACAGCTGATCAGGTACCATCCAGAACTGGGCAGTTTTTGCCGCGACACAGCCAGGCAGGCCCGCTCGGGCACAGCCAGGCAGGCCCGCCCGGGCACAGCCAGGCAGGCCCGCCCGGGCACAGCCAGGCAGGCCCGCCCGGGCACAGCCAGGCAGGCACGCCCGGGCACAGCCAGGCAGGCACGCCCGGGCACAGCCAGGCAGGCACGCCCGGACACAGCCAGGCAGGCACGCCCGGACACAGCCAGGCAGGCACGCCCGGACACAGCCAGGCAGGCACGCCCGGACACAGCCAGGCAGGCACGCCCGGACACAGCCAGGCAGGCACGCCCGGACACAGCCAGGCAGGCACGCCCGGACACAGCCAGACAGGCACGCCCGGACACAGCCAGACAGGCACGCCCGGACACAGCCAGACAGGCACGCCCGGACACAGCCAGACAGGCACGCCCGGACACAGCCAGACAGGCACGCCCGGACACAGCCAGACAGGCACGCCCGGACACAGCCAGACAGGCACGCCCGGACACAGCCAGACAGGCACGCCCGGACACAGCCAGACAGGCACGCCCGGACACAGCCAGACAGGCACGCCCGGACACAGCCAGACAGGCACGCCCGGACACAGCCAGACAGGCACGCCCGGACACAGCCAGACAGGCACGCCCGGACACAGCCAGACAGGCACGCCCGGACACAGCCAGACAGGCACGCCCGGACACAGCCAGACAGGCACGCCCGGACACAGCCAGACAGGCACGCCCGGACACAGCCAGACAGGCACGCCCGGACACAGCCAGACAGGCACGCCCGGACACAGCCAGACAGGCACGCCCGGACACAGCCAGACAGGCACGCCCGGACACAGCCAGACAGGCACGCCCGGACACAGCCAGACAGGCACGCCCGGACACAGCCAGACAGGCACGCTCGGACACAGCCAGACAGGCACGCTCGGACACAGCCAGACAGGCACGCTCGGACACAGCCAGACAGGCACGCTCGGACACAGCCAGACAGGCACGCTCGGACACAGCCAGACAGGCACGCTCGGACACAGCCAGACAGGCACGCTCGGACACAGCCAGACAGGCACGCTCGGACACAGCCAGACAGGCACGCTCGGACACAGCCAGACAGGCACGCTCGGACACAGCCAGACAGGCACGCTCGGACACAGCCAGACAGGCACGCTCGGACACAGCCAGACAGGCACGCTCGGACACAGCCAGACAGGCACGCTCGGACACAGCCAGACAGGCACGCTCGGACACAGCCAGACAGGCACGCTCGGACACAGCCAGACAGGCACGCTCGGACACAGCCAGACAGGCACGCTCGGACACAGCCAGACAGGCACGCTCGGACACAGCCAGACAGGCACGCTCGGACACAGCCAGACAGGCACGCTCGGACACAGCCAGACAGGCACGCTCGGACACAGCCA
This sequence comes from Somniosus microcephalus, assembly GCF_052327205.1. Lineage (NCBI taxonomy): Eukaryota > Metazoa > Chordata > Chondrichthyes > Squaliformes > Somniosidae > Somniosus > Somniosus microcephalus. Next base: position 68,146,603 of record NC_141009.1, read on the forward strand.
GACAGGCACGCTCGGACACAGCCAGACAGGCACGCTCGGACACAGCCAGACAGGCACGCTCGGACACAGCCAGACAGGCACGCTCGGACACAGCCAGACAGGCACGCTCGGACACAGCCAGACAGGCACACTCGGACACAGCCAGACAGGCACACTCGGACACAGCCAGACAGGCACACTCGGACACAGCCAGACAGGCACACTCGGACACAGCCAGACAGGCACACTCGGACACAGCCAGACAGGCACACTCGGACACAGCCAGACAGGCACACTCGGACACAGCCAGACAGGCACACTCGGACACAGCCAGACAGGCACACTCGGACACAGCCAGACAGGCACACTCGGACACAGCCAGACAGGCACACTCGGACACAGCCAGACAGGCACACTCGGACACAGCCAGACAGGCACACTCGGACACAGCCAGACAGGCACACTCGGACACAGCCAGACAGGCACACTCAGACACGCAGGCACAGTCGGGCAGGTACACAGACAGATAGGCAGGCACAGGCACACACGCACCAACATACGTACACACACACACACAGGTACACCCAGCCAGGTACATTCATGCACACAGTCAGACAGGTGCACTCGCATACACAGCTATTTATGGACTATATGTTGTGTTTTGAATATTTATAATTCAAAAATGAACTAACGTTACAACAGCTGTATAATTAGTTCATGCTCTCTTTTCACACACACAGATACACTCTCTTTAAAAGCACTCAACATAAATTTTACCGAAATAAAGCTCCTGAAAATTGTCGTCTAGCTTTTCTTCAAGTACTTCTGAAAAAGCACCAAATATATTTTGTCAGAGACTGCGAGAGAAGCATTCTATCAATTTGGCAAGTTAAATGCGATCAATGTATCCTGGGAAATTGTGCAGACTGCACATGCTCAGACTGCAAGACCTGTCCTCAGTTAATAGAGGCCTCTCTCAGACAAACTATAGAGTACAAGCCCAGGCCTTTGAGAAACTAAAATAATTGAACAATGTTAATTTGAAACCCTGTTTTCGGTAATTAGAAATTTCAGTTTCTGAGAAAGGCAGCAAAAAAAATTCAAAAATCATGGAGTGATTTTATTAGTTCACTAACAAACCATAACAGGCAACAGGGGGAAATACCATTATAAAAGATTTACACAGGCAGTTTCAATATTAAATCTGGCCCAGGTGGATTGGAATCAAAGATTGGCAGGTCAAACAGTCAATGAGCACTGGGAGGCCTTCAAAGAGGAGATAGTCCAGGTACAGACCAGACACATTCCTATGGGGGCGGGAAAAAGGGCATCCAAAGCTAGAGCTCCCTGGATGACTAAAGATAGAGATTAAAATGAGAGAAAAAGGAGGCTTTTAATAAATGTCAGATTCAGTGGAGAATCAGAGAAAGTTACAGCACGGAAGGAGGCCATTTCGGCCCATCGTGTCCGCGCCGGCCAACAAAGAGCTATCCAGCCTAATCCCACTTCCCAGCTCTTGGTCCGTAGCCCTGCAGGTTACAGCATCCCAAGTGCACATCCAAGTACTTTTTAAATGTGGTTAGGGTTCCTGCCTCTACCACCCTTTCAGGCAGTGAGTTCCAGACCCCCACAACCCTCTGGGTGAAGAAATTTCCCCTCAAATTCCCTCTAAACCTTCCACCAATTACTTTAAATCTGTGCCCCCTGGTTTTTGACCCCTCTGCGAAGGGAAATAGGTCCTTTCTATCCACTTTATCTAGGCCCCTCATAATTTTATACACCTCAATAAGGTCTCCCCTCAGCCTCCTCTGTTCCAAGGAAAACAAATCCAGCCTATCCAGTCTTTCCTCATAGCTAAGATTCTCTACTCCCAGCAACATCCTTGTAAATCTCCTCTGTACCCTCTCTAGTGCAATCACATCTTTCCTGTAATGTGGTGACCAGAACTGCACGCAGTACTCTAGCTGCGGCCTAACTAGTGTTTTATACAGTTGAAGCATAACCTCCCTGCTCTTGTATTCTATGCCACGGCTAATAAAGGCAAGCATTCCGTATACCTTCTTAACCACCTTATCTACCTGGCCTGCTACCTTCAGGGATCTGTGGACATGCACTCCAAGGTCCCTTTGTTCCTCTACACTACTCAGTGTCCTACCATTTAATGTGTATTCCCTTTCCTTGTTAGCCCTCCCAAAATGCATTACCTCACACTTCTCTGGATTGAATTCCATTTGCCACTGTTCTGCCCACCTGACCAATTTATTGATATCTTCCTGCAGTCTACAGCTTCCTTCTTCAGTATCAACCACACAGCCGATTTTAGTATCATCTGCAAACTTCTTAATCATAACCCCTATATTCAAGTCTTGATCATTGATATATACCACAAAAAGCAAGGGACCTAGTACTGAGCCCTGCGGAATCCCACTGGAAACAGCCTTCCAGTCACAAAAACACCCATCAACCATTGCCCTCTGCTTCCTGTCTCCGAGCCAGTTTTGAATCCAACTTGACACTTTGCCCTGGATCCCATGGGCTTTTAACTTTGTGACCAGTCTGCCATGTGGAACCTTATCAAAAGCCTTGCTAAAGTCCATATACACTACATCAAATGCACTACCTTCATCTACTCTCCTTGTTACCGCCTCAAAAAATTCAATCAAGTTTGTCAGACACGACCTTCCCTTAACAAATCCGTGCTGACTATCCTTGATTAATCCGTGTCTTTCTAAATGAAGATTTATCCTGTCCTTCAGAATTCTCCCACCACCGAGGTTAGGCTGACTGGCCTGTAATTACTCGGTCTATCCTTTTCTCCCGTTTTAAACAAGGGTACCACATTAGCAGTCCTCCAGTCCTCCGGCACCACACCTGAAGCCAGAGAGGATTGAAAAATGATGGTCAGGGCCTCTGCTATTTCCTCTTTTGCTTCGCTTAACAGCCTGGGATACATTTCATCCGGGCCTGGGGATTTATCCACTTTTAAAGCTGCTAAACCCCTTAATACTTCCTCTCTCACTATGTTTATTTCATCTAATATTTCACACTCCTCCCCCCCCGATAGCAATGTCTGCTTCGCCCCTCTCCTTTGTGAAAACAGACGCAAAGTATTCATTAAGAACCCTACCGACATCTCCCGCCTCCACACACAGATTACCCTCATGATCTCTAATAGGCCCTACCCTTTCATTAGTTATCCTCTTACTCTTAATATATTTATAAAACATCTTTGGGTTTTCCTTGATTTTACTTGCCAAGAATTTTTCATGCTCTCTCTTTGCTTTCCTAATATCTTTTTTAATTGCACCCCTGCACTTTCTGTACTCCTCTAAAGATTCTGCAGTATTTAGTCCTTGGTATCCGTCATACACCTCCCTTTTATTCTTTATCTTACCCTGCATGTCTCCAGACATCCAGGGGCTCTAGATTTGTTAGTCCCAGCTTTTTTCTTTAAGGGCACATATTTGGTCTGAACCCTCCGGATCTCCTCCTTGAATGCCTCCCACTGCTCTGACACTGATTTACCTTCAAGTAGCCGTTTCCAGTCCACTATGGCTAAATCCCCTCTGAGCTTAGCAAAATTTGCTTCTCCCCAATTTAGAATTTTTATTCCTGGTCTATCCTTGTCTTTTTCCATAACTACCTTAAATCTAACTGAATTATGGTCACTAGCACCAAAATGCTCCCCCACTGATACGCCTTCTACCTGCCCAGCTTCATTCTCTAAAACTAAGTCCAGAACCACCCCCTCCCTTGTTGGGCTTGCTACATACTGGCTAAAAAAGTTCTGGATGTATTTTAGGAATTCCGCACCTTCTATACCCTTCACACTAATTTTATCCCAGTTAACATTGGGGTAGTTGAAATCCCCTACTATTACTGGCCTATAGTTTTTGCACTTCTCAGAAATGTGTCTACATATTTGCTCTTCTATCTCCCTCTCACTGTTTGGGGGTCTGTAGTACACTCCCAGCAGTGTGATCACCCCTTTTTTGTTTTTCAATTCGACCTGTATGGCCTCGTTTGATGATCCCTCCAACATATGGTTTACATGGATTTCAGTAAAGCTTTTGACAAAGTCCCGCATAGGAGACTGGTGAAGAAGGTAAGAGCCCATGGGATCCAGGGTGCCTTGGCGCGTTGGATCCTAAACTGGCTGAGTGGCAGGAGGCAGAGGGTGATGGTCGAAGGTTGCTTTTGTGACTGGAAGCCTGTGTCCAGTGGGGTACCTCCGGGATCGGTGCTAGGACCCTTGCTGTTTGTGATCTACATAAGTGATTTGGATGAGAATGTAAAAGGTATGATCAGTAAGTTCGCAGATGACACGAAAATTGGTGGGGTGGTAAATTGCGAGGAGGAAAGCCTCAGGCTACAGGACGATATAAACGGGTTGGTCAGATGGGCGGAAAAGTGGCAAATGGAATTTAACCCTGAAAAGTGCGAGGTGATGCATTTTGGACGGACAAATAAGGCAAGGGAATACACAATGAGTGGTAGGACCCTAGGAAGTACAGAGGGTCAGAGGGACCTTGGTGTACATGTACATAGATCCCTGAAGGCAGCGGAACAGGTAGATAAGGTGGTTAAAAAGGCATATGGGATACTTGCCTTCATTAGCCGAGGCATAGAATATAAGAGCAGGGAGGTTATGATGGAGCTGTACAAAACGCTGGTGAGGCCACAGCTAGAGTACTGTGTGCAGTTCTGGTCGCCTCACTATAGGAAGGATGTGATTGCTTTGGAGAGGGTGCAGAGAAGATTCACCAGGATGTTACCTGGGATGGAGCGCCTCAGCTATGAAGAAAGACTAAACAGGCTGGGGTTGTTTTCCTTGGAGCAAAGAAGGCTGAGGGGGGACCTGATTGAGGTGTACAAAATGATGAGGGGCATAGATAGGGTAGATAAAGAGGAACTTTTCCTCTTAGTAGGGGGGTCAATAACAAGGGGGCATAGATTCAAGGTAAGGGGCAGGAGGTTTAGAGGGGATTTGAGGAGGAACTTTTTCACCCAGAGGGTGGTTGGAATCTGGAACTCACTGCCTGAAAGGGTGGTAGAGGCAGGAACCCTCACAACATTCAAGAAGCATTTGGATGAGCACTTGAAATGCCATTGCATACAAGGCTATGGACCAAATGCTGGAAAATGGGATTAGACTGGACAGGGATTGATGGTCGGCAGACACGATGGGCCGAAGGGCCTCTTTCTGTGCTGTAAAACTCTATGACTCTCTATGACTCTATATCATCCCTCCGCACAGCTGTAATTGTTTCTTTAATCAATACTGTGACTCCTCCTCCCTTTTTACCTCCCTCTCTATCCCGTCTGAAAATCCTGTAACCAGGAATGTTGAGCTGCCATACCTGCCCCTCTTTCAGCCACGTCTGTGTAATAACTATAATATCATAGTCCCAAGTAATACCTGTGCCCTCAGCTCATCTGCCTTGTTCGCTATACTCGTGACGTAATAAAGACTCACGACGCACTTGGTGGTACATAAAGCAAGGCTTTAATCGACTTGTAACAAAACATGGAGGTCTAGTTAGTAGTCACTAGCTTCCTGTTTCCAGATTGTCTCTGGTCAAGTTGGGCCCACACCCGAGTATTTATACTCCTCGGACGGCACCCTCAGCTGGCCGTTCAGTAGTACTTCGAGTTACTTCTTGTAGAAGTTGCGATTTATGACACCTTGCATTGAAGTATGTACCATTTAGTACAGGCAAACCTCCTTGTTGACTACTATCTAGCCCTTGATTCCTCTGTCCTTCCAATTTACTTTCTACATTTTTGTTTTCCAATTCCAGTTTTTCTTCCCTCCCTACTGACTATTCTTAGGTTCCCACCCTCATGCCAAGCTAGTTTAAACCCTCCCCAACAGCACTAGCAAAACCCCCCCGTGAGGATATTGGTCCCAGCTCTGTTGAGGTGCAACCCGTCCAGCTTGTACAGGTCCCACCTCCCCCAGAAACGGTCCCAATGCCTCAGGAATCTAAAGCCCATCCTTCCAGCCACGCATTCATCTGTTCTATCCTCCTATTCCTGGACTCGCTAGCACGTGGCACCGGAAGTAATCTGGAGATTACTACCTTTGAGGTCCTGTTTTTTAATCTGACTCCTAGCTCCCTAAACTCTACCTGCAGGACCTCATCCCTCTTTCTATCTATGTAATCAAGCTGAATACAGAAAGTACAGAGGGGAACTGAAAAAGGAAATGAGAGGTAAAGAGCGTGTTAGAGAACATATTAGCGGGTAACATAAAAGGGAACCCTGAAGTCAACAACAACAACTTGCATTTAATGTAGTAAAACATCCCAAGGCGCTTCACACGAGTGTTATCAAAAAAAATTGAAAGCTAGTCACAAAGAGGTACTAGGACAGGTGAACAAAGCTTGGTCAAAGAGGTAGGTTTTAAGGAGCGTCTTAAAGGAGGAGAGAGGCGGAGAGGGAATTCCGGAGCTTCGGGCCTCGGCAGCTGAAAGCACAGCTGCCAATGGTGGAGCGATTAAAGTTGGGGTGCGTAAGAGGCCAGAATTGGAGGAGTGCAAAGATCGTGGAGGGCAGTAAGGCTGGAGGATGTTAGCGAGGCAGGGAGGGGGAGGCCATGTCTTTTGATAGCTATAGAGGGAGAAACTGTTTCCACTGGCGGGAGGGTCGGTAACCAGAGGACACGGATTGAAGATCATTGGCAAAAGAACCAGAGGGGAGATGAGGAGAATTTCTTTGACGCAGCGAGTTGTTGTGATCGGGAATGCGCTGCCTGAAAGGGCGGTGGAAGCAGAGTCAACAGTAACTTTGAAAAGGGAATTTGAAAAGGAAAGATTTGCAGGGCTCTGGGGAAAGAGGAGTGGGACTAATTAGAAAGCTCTTTCAAAGAGCCGGCCCAGACACAATGGGCCGCATGGACTCCTTCTGTGCTGTCTGATTCTAAATCGTGACAAAAGGAAATAAGGTTTGTAGACAGGATGTATGTGCATACGCAAGATTTTAAATCATAAAATTGCAATAGAGTGGAAAACATGAAAATACATATCAGTGTAGTGCACCGCACGGAGGCTCGGAGTAGAGCTCAGGGTGAACAGCGTAGAGAGATTAGCGGCCAGATGGGAGGTGGTGTTGAAAATGTCACCTTTGGGCAGTTTTAGGAAGAGATTCGACTCCTTGCTTCTGAAATTATTAGCAGGATGTGTGTCTGTTAAATGGCTGCCTTCACATGGGCTAGTGCTTGGGTCTTTGGCTGGACGTCATATTCTGTGACTTCCATCTTATCTGTAAAACTTTCAGAAATATATTTTAGAATGATCTATTCTAAGTTTTTGAAATACACACAACTCTTTCCTTCATACAACGGCAGCTGATCTCGGCAACTGTCCAGACCGGTTTTGGGGTTGGGGAAAGGGGTCTCACAGATTTTCTCCTTGCTTATTCAGAGATTTCTATTTATTTTGTTGTATTATTTCCCCAAATAAATTTCATTTGGCACAGAAGCCTTCCTCCAGAAGAATGTGGAGTGGTTCACTCTAGTTTATTGGTTCCGGTCCACATACCGTGAATTATACACCCAAAGCACAACACTTCAACAGAGTGCGAGGACCTGTTTCACCTGGAGCCACAGGAGTGGCCCGCACAGCACAGCACAGCCTGCACGAACACACCGCCCCTCTGCTTTCAGCTAGATTCCAACAATCCTGTTCAGTGAGTGCATGACGATGACTCCCATACAGCTACCTCACAGATATCCTGCAGCGGGGACAATAAGGCACTACAATTTGCCTCAGTGCCTCTGGTGTTCCTTTCTTCGAGTTCCCTCTTCCAATCACCTCCCAGTGACCCGTGCTGGAAAGTCCATCACTGCCTCAGCTCAACTGCTGCCGAAACCCTCATCCCAGCCCCTAGACTGGACTATTCCAACACACTCCTGGCTGGCCTGCCACCTTCCACAAACTTGAGCTCATCCAAAACTCTACTGTCCGTATCCTAACTCGCACCAAGTCCCGTTCACCCATCACTCCTGTGTTCGCTGACCGACATTGGCTCCCGGTCCCCCAGCACCTTGAATTTACAATTCTCATCCCCATGTTTAAATCTCTCCATGACCTCACCCCTCGCTATCTCTGTAACCTCCTCTAGCCCTACAACCCTCTGAGATCTCTGTGCGCCTCCAATTCTAGCTTCTTGTCCATCCCCCAATTTCATCACCTCACTATTGGTGGCCTAGGCCCTAAACTCTGGAATTTCCTCCCTAAACCTCTCCTTCGTTATGATGCTATTTAAAACCTACCTCTTACCTGACCTAATGTCTCCTCCTTTAGTACGGTGTCAAATTTCTGTCTGATAATGCTCCGGTGAAGCACCTTGGGACATTTTACTAATATAAATGTAAGTTGTTGTATAACTATGAAAATAGCTATGAGAAACTCTAAACATCATGTTTCCTTTGGTTTTGAGAGCAGGGAGAGAGACTCTGCATTAATCTATGTCGCAGGCTCCTGGAGAACAATCACTATTGCCAGGATGCTGATAGAAGTGTTAGTAGGTGAGCACTTTGGTGACAGTGACCATAATTCGGTGAGATTTAAGGTAGTCATGGAAAAGGACAAGGATGGACCGGAAATAAAGGTTCTAAATTGGGGGAAGGCCGATTTTAATATGATAAGGCAGGATCTGGCCAAAGTGGACTGGGATCAGCTACTTGTAGGAAAATCCACATCGGAGCAATGGGAGTCTTTCAGAAAGGAAATTGAGAGAGTACAATGGCAACATGTTCCCGTAAAGGTCAAGGGTGGGACCAACAAGCCCAGGGAACCCTGGATGTCAAGGGATATACGAGAATGGATTAGGAAAAAAAGGGGGGCTTTTGGCAGATACAAAGGACTAAAGACAGAGGAAGCCCTAGAGGAGTATAAAAAGTGCAGGGGGATACTTAAAAAAGAAATTAGGAGAGCGAGGAGGGGCCATGAAATAACACTGGCGAGCAAAATAAAGGAAAATCCTAAGGTGTGCCCCTGTCTGTCCCCTCTCTCTCTCCCCCTCTCCTCTCCTGTCCCTCCCCCTCTGTCTGTCCCTCCCTCCCCTCTCCCTGCCTAGCGCCTCAGGCCCGGTGCCATTGTGTGGGGTTTTAAATGAATTTTTTGCATCTGTGTTCACTATGGAGAAGGACGATGTAGACATAGAAATCGGGCAGGGGGACTGTGATATACTTGAACATATTAGCATCGAGAGGGAGGAGGTACTAGCGGTTTTAGCAGGCTTAAAAGTGGATAAATCCCCAGGCCCGGACGAGATGTATCCCAGGCTGTTGTGTGAGGCAAAGGAGGAGATTGCAGGGGCTCTGACACAAATTTTCAAAACCTCTCTGGCCACAGGGGATGTGCCAGAGGACTAGAGAACAGCTAACATAGTACCATTATTCAAGAAGGGTAGTAGGAATAAACCAGGGAATTACAGGCCAGTGAGCCTAACATCAGTGGTAGGGAAATTATTGGAAAAAATTCTGAGGGACAGAATTAGTCTCCACTTGGAGAGGCAAGGATTAATCAGGGATAGTCAGCATGGCTTTGTCAAGGGAAGATCATGTCTGACCAATTTGACTGAATTTTGAGAGGGGGTGACTAGGTGTGTGGATGAGGGTAGTGCAGTGGATGTGGTATACATGGATTTCAGTAAGGCTTTCGATAAAGTCCCGCATAGGAGACTGGTCAAGAAGGTAAGAGCCCATGGGATCCAGGGTGCCTTGGCACATTGGATCCAAAACTGGCTTAGTGGCAGAAGGCAGAGGGTGATGGTCGAAGGTTGTTTTTGTGACTGGAAGCCTGTGTCCAGTGGGGTACCTCAGGGGTCGGTGCTGGGTCCCTTGCTGTTTGTGGTCTACATTAATGATTTGGATGTGAATGTAAAAGGTATGATCAGTAAGTTCGCAGATGACACGAAAATTGGTGGGGTGGTAAATAGCGAGGAGGGTAGCCTCAGTCTGCAGGACAATATAGATGGGTTGGTCAGATGGGCGGAACAGTGGCAAATGGAATTTAACCCTGAAAAGTGTGAGGTGATGCATTTTGGAGGGACTAACAAGGCAAGGGAATACACAATGAATGGTAAGACCCTAGGAAAGACAGAGGGTCAGAGGGACCTTGGTGTGCATGTACATAGTCATAGAGTCATAGAGTTTTACAGCACAGAAAGAGGCCCTTCGGCCCATCGTGTCTGCGCCGCCCATCCATCCCTGTCCAGTCTAATCCCATTTTCCAGCATTTGGTCCATAGCCTTGTATGCAATGGCATTTCAAGTGCTCATCCAAATGCTTCTTGAATGTTGTGAGGGTTCCTGCCTCTACCACCCTTTTAGGCATTGAGTTCCACATTCCAACCACCCTCTGGGTGAAAAAGTTCCTCCTCAAATCCCCTCTAAATCTCCTGCCCCTTACCCTGAATCTATGCCCCCTTGTTATTGACCCCCCTACTAAGGGGAAAAGTTCCTCTTTGTCTACCCTATCTATGCCCCTCATCATTTTGTACACCTCAATCAGGTCCCCCCTCAGCCTTCTTTGCTCCAAGGAAAACAACCCCAGCCTGTTTAGTCTTTCTTCATAGCTGAGGCGCTCCATCCCAGGTAACATCCTGGTGAATCTTCTCTGCACCCTCTCCAAAGCAATCACATCCTTCCTATAGTGAGGTGACCAGAACTGCACACAGTACTCCAGCTGTGGCCTCACCAGCGTTTTGTACAGCTCCATCATAACCTCCCTGCTCTTATATTCTATGCCTCGGCTAATGAAGGCAAGTATCCCATATGCCTTTTTAACCACCTTATCTACTTGTTCCGCTGCCTTCAGAGATCTATGTACATGTACACCGAGGTCCCTCTGACCCTCTGTACTTCCTAGGGTCCTACCACTCATTGTGTATTCCCTTGCCTTATTTGTCCGTCCAAAATGCATCACCTCGCACTTTTCAGGGTTAAATTCCATTTGCCACTTTTCCGCCCATCTGACCAACCCATCTATATCGTCCTGTAGCCTGAGGCTTTCCCCCTTGCAATTTACCACCCCACCAATTTTCGTGTCATCTGCAAACTTACTGATCATCCCTTTTACATTCTCATCCAAATCATTTATGTAGATCACAAACAACAAGGGACCCAGCACCGATCCCGGAGGTACCCCACTGGACACAGGCTTCCAGTCACAAAAGCAACCTTCGACCATCACCCTCTGCCTCCTGCCACTCAGCCAGTTTAGGATCCAACGCGCCAAGGCACCCTGGATCCCATGGGCTCTTACCTTCTTGACCAGTCTCCTATGCGGGACTTTGTCAAAAGCTTTACTGAAGTCCATGTAAACCACATCCACAGCATTTCCCTCATCCACCTCCCTAGTCACCCCCTCGAAAAATTCAATCAGATTTGTCAGACATGATTTACCCTTGACAAAGCCATGCTGACTATCCCCGATTAATCCTTGCCTCCCCAAGTGGAGACTAATTTTGTCCCTCAGAATTTTTTCCAATAATTTCCCTACCACAGATGTTAGGCTCACTGGCCTGTAATTCCCTGGTTTATCCCTGCTACCCTTCTTGTATAATGGTACTACATTAGCTGTTCTCCAGTCCTCTGGTACATCCCCTGTGGCCAGAGAGGTTCTGAAAATTTGTGTCAGAGCCCCTGCAATCTCCTGCTGAAGGCAGCGGAACAGGTGGATAAGGTGGTTAAAAAGGCATATGGGATACTTGCCTTCATTAGCCGAGGCATAGAATATAAGAGCAGGGAGGTTATGATGGAGCTGTACAAAACGCTGGTTAGGCCACAGCTGGAGTACTGTGTGCAGTTCTGGTCGCCTCACTATAGGAAGGATGTGATTGCTTTGGAGAGGGTGCAGAGGAGATTCACCAGAATGTTACCTGGGCTGGAGCACTTCAGCTATGAAGAAAGACTGGACAGGCTGGGGCTGTTTTCCTTGGAGCAGAGAAGGCTGAGGGGGGACCTGATTGAGGTGTACAAAATTATGAGGGGCATAGATAGGGTGGATAGAAAGGAACTTTTCCCCTTAGTAGGGGGGTCAATAACCAGGGGGCATAGATTCAAGGTAAGGGGCAGGAGGTTTAGAGGGGATTTGAGGAAAAACTTTTTCACCCAGAGGGTGGTTGGAATCTGGAACTCATTGCCTGAAAGGGTGGTAGAGGCAGGAACCCTCACAACATTCAAGAAGCATTTGGATGAGCACTTGAAGCGCCATAGCATACAAGGCTACGGACCAAGTGCTGGAAAATGGGATTAGATTAGACAGGGCTTGATGGCCGGTGCGGACGCGATGGGCCGAAGGGCCTCTTTCTGTGCTGTCTAACTCTATGCAGTTACATGGTGTACTGCAAACTGAGGACAAGTCACTCGAATCCGCTGCGTGTCTGGACTGGTGATTTACACTGACTCTACTCTTCTCAGTACTGCTTCATAAAGTTTAATCAACACTTTATGCCACACTGTCACATTACCAGAAATGATAAGATTGGAATGAGAGTTGTTCAAGACTACGGTAAACTACAGTGAGGAGGCTGCAGTTGGAATTTGTAACCTAGTGTTTGGCTCGAGTTGCCAGAGGGTAGCGAGTACTCAAATTGCTGGCTTCACTCCAGCTTCAATCAAGGGTAGCGACCTCTCACCGTCAGACCAGCTGGAAGGGCCCAGGGCCACAGAACTGTACAAGGGCTGCTGATGGACAGTGTTCCTTTAGCATGTGGGTCGGAGGGGGTGCGGTACCTCCCCTACCCGTCGCTGACTAATGGGGCATGGGACCCTTTGAGTGCTGGCGGGCTGTCACTATGGATAACAGCAATGCAACCAATCTAGAAACCTCACAAAACTGACCAACACTTCCAAAGAAACTATTCAAATAACAGCCAAAAATGTCCACATTACATGGAATAAAAATACCAGATAGGAGAGTGATTGCAGGGAATTAGCTCACATCAGGGTCGAGAACGGTTTGACACTGCTCAAACATTGCCCCCATGCTCCATGACATCATCAGAATCCTGGCTGGAATTTCTACTTAGGAATTCTCCCAAGCAAATAATCAGACAAGTGCTCGCAGGAATGATCTCGATCTGCAGCTTAACGCTTGAATCATCCACCAGCCAGCTCCAATACTCTTCTATATCCTCCCTCCTCTGCCAACATTCTCTCCTGCACTCCGCTCTTTATGAAGGCACTGCCACCTTGTTTCACTGCCGCTGGGCATCCTCACAAACACACTCGTGTTTCCATCCTTCTAGTGCAGGTCTAGCAGTGCGTGAGCAGGTAATGTGGCTGCAGGCTGTTGCAGTTCAGGCTCTCTCCCAACACACGCTGTACATGGAAGTGAATTCTACAGCCTCACAACTCTGTGGAGAGCTTTCTCCTGCTCTCTGTTCTAAATCTCTTAGATTTAATCTTGTATCTTTGGCCCCTTGTTCTAGACCCTCGACTACTGGAAACAGGCTACCTCTATCGACCCTGGCCCACTATTTCATAATTCTATTGTATTGCCGTCATCTCGTACCAAATCATATCTGAAATAAATGTATATACTTTCAAATGTGCACGAGCCTTTGCACACAGGCACACAAGATTCCAGAGAGTTGTCACCACTTTACAGAAAGCAATGAGAATGAGCGCTGGAGATTGCAGAGCTGGAGTGTTCTGTTCTGCCTCGACAGAGAGCTGCTGTACCCCTCCAGCACAGAGTCTCTGCCCACCCGATTCCTGGCACAGGCTGGTGAGGAGCAGCAGTCAGTGAGGGGCTGGCCCAGCTGAGACAAGTGAGCGGATGTTTAGTTCGTGCTGTGGGAGGCTCAATGTGAGACAGAGGAGTGCCTGGCTCCATCGACACACATGCCTCTGCTGCCTGTAAACACTAGGGCTGGAGCTTGTTATGCAACGGTCTCTGGAGCCTCCTACTGTTCAGCTGCCTTTGCATTAAGGAGCTGAATGCTCGAGGTTCAAAGAAATGGTCCTCACATCCTTATGAGAGACAAAGCACAGAAAATGAGGCCCCCCCACCAGACAGTAATCAGACACTGAAGAATATATAAAACACAGCATGCTGTGTATCCTCGGGCCTTTTCGAAAATTAGACAGTGCTATAAAGTATAAACACTGTCTAAGAACAGAAATGTTAAGCACAAAGCTCAAACCCTAAGCTATGATGTTCCCAATTCAATCGCTGATGTCTATCGGAGGAATAGGACTAAAACTCAAATGGATGAACATTCAACGGGTGCATCCAGGGGGCGGTTAGACATTCTACAATTTTATTGCCAATTTGCTCCCCATTGCTCTCCTGGCTGATGGGGTTCAGTTCTAGGGGCACTGGCAACACCCGTCAGCCTAGACATGGAGGAATCACAAAGTACCCCAGCCTGCCCTTACCCAGTGTCCACATGCACACATCCCAGCCACTGTACACTCTCACGAGACCCCAAGTGCAACTAAATCCCGCTTATCCTAACGTGTTCTGCTCAATATCAGACATCTCCCTCCAACTGGTATATGGAAAGGGGTAACAATTAGGCGCGTGCACGGATTATATCTGGATTAAGGAATGATCTATTCATATATTAAAAATGTTGCATTCACTTCCTGTCAACTGTTTCTATTAGAAATTCCTATGTCCCAATTTATAACAGAACTGCCTATGTCAACTTGCCGCACTGTAGTTGCACCCTCCCACTGTGGGTTCAAGTCCCACTCCAGAGACTTGAGCACGTAAATCTCGGATGGCACTCCAGTGCAGTGCTGAGGGAGCGCTGCACTGTCGGAGGGGCAGAACTGAGGGAGCACTGCACTGTCGGAGGGGCAGTACTGAGGGAGCACTGCACTGTCGGAGGGGCAGTACTGAGGGAGCACCGCACTGTCGGAGGAACAGTACTGAGGGAGCGCCGCACTGTCGGAGGGGCAGTACTGAGGGAGCGCTGCACTGACGGAGGGCAGTACTGAGGGAGTGCTGCACTGACGGAGGGGCAGTACTGAGGGAGTGCTGCACTGTCGGAGGGGCAGTACTGAGGGAGCGCTGCACTGTTGGAAGGTCAGTATTGAGGGAGCGCTGCACTGTCGGAGCGGCAGTACTGAGGGAGCGCTGTACTGTCGGAGGGGCAGTACTGAGGGAGCGCTGCACTAACGGAGGGCAGTACTGAGGGAGTGCTGCACTGTCGGAGGGGCAGTGCTGAGGGAGCGCTGCACTGTCGGAGGGGCAGTACTGAGGGAGCGCTGTACTGTCGGAGGGGCAGTACTGAGGGAGCGCTGCACTAACGGAGGGCAGTACTGAGGGAGTGCTGCACTGTCGGAGGGGCAGTACTGAGGGAGCGCTGCACTGTTGGAAGGTCAGTATTGAGGGAGCACTGCACTGTCGGAGCGGCAGTACTGAGGGAGCGCTGCACTGTCGGAGGGGCAGTACTGAGGGAGCGCTGCACTGTCGGAGGGGCAGTACTGAGGGAGCGCTGCACTGTCGGAGGGGCAGTACTGAGGGAGCGCTACACTGTCGGAGGGGCAGTACTGAGGGAGCGCTGCACTGTCGGAGGGCAGTACTGAGGGAGCGCTGCACTGACGGAGGGGCAGTACTGAGGGAGTGCTGCACTGTCGGAGGGGCAGTACTGAGGGAGCGCTGCACTGTCGGAGGGGCAGTACTGAGGGAGCGCTGCACTGTCGGAGGGGCAGTACTGAGGGAGCGCTGCACTGTCGGAAGGTCAGTACTGAGGGAGCGCTGCACTGTCGGAGGGGCAGTACTGAGGGAGCGCTGTACTGTCGGAGGGGCAGTACTGAGGGAGCGCTGCACTGTCGGAGGGTCAGTACTGAGCGAGCTCCGCACTGTCGGAGGGGCAGTACTGAGGGAGCGCCGCACTGTCGAAGGGGCAGTACTGAGGGAGCGCCGCACTGTCGAAGGGGCAGTACTGAGGGAGCGCTGCACTGTCGGAAAGTCAGTACTGAGGGAGCGCTGCACTGTCGGAGGGGCAGTACTGAGGGAGCGCCGCACTGTCGGAGGGGCAGTACTGAGGGAGCGCTGCACTGTCGGAGGTGCCATCATTTGGATGAGACGTTAAACCAAGGCCCCGTCTGCCCTCTCAGGCGGACATAAAAGATCCAATGGCACTATTTCACAGAGGAGCAGGAGCGTTCTCCCCGGTGTCCTGGCCAATATTTATCCCTCAATCAACATAACAAAAACAGATTATCTGGTCTTTATCACGTTGCTGTTTGTGGGAGCTTGCTGTGTGCAAATTGGCTACCGCGTTTCCTACATTACAACAGTGACCACACTTCAAAAGTACTTCATTGGCTGTAAAGAGCTTTGAGACGTCCGGTGGTCGTGAAAGGCGCTGGAGAAATGCATGTCTTTTATTTTTAATTACACCCTCCCACCACTGGAAACACTGGCATTCCTCCCCCCCCTCAAACCACTGGAAACACTGGCATTCCTCCCCCCCAAAACCACTGGCATTCACCCCCCCCCCACAAACCACTGGAAACACTTGCACCCCCCCCCCAAACCACTGGAAACACTGGCATTCCTCCCCCCCCCTCAAACCACTGGCATCCCCCCCCCCCTCAAACCACTGGAAACACTGGCATCCTCCCCCCTGCAAAACCACTGGAATTCCTCCCCCCAAACCACTGGAAACACTGGCATTCCCCCCTCAAACCACTGGAAACACTGGCATTCCCCCCCTCAAACCACTGGAAACACTGGCATTCCCCCCCTCAAACCACTGGAAACACTGGCATTCCCCCCCTCAAACCACTGGAAACACTGGCATTTCCCCCCTCAAACCACTGGAAACCCCCCCCCCCCAAACCACTGGAAACACTGGCATTCCCCCCGCCCCACCAAACCACTGGAAACACTGGCATCCCCCCCAAACCACTGGAAACACTGGCATTCCCCCCCCCCCCCCAAACCACTGGAAACACTGTCATCACACCGCCCCCCCCCCCCCCCCCCGGCCAAACCACTGGAAACACTGGCATCCCACCCCCCCCAAACCACTGTAAACACTGGCATCCCCCCCCTCCCCAAACCACTGGAAACACTGGCACCACCCCCCCCCCCCACAAACCACTGGAAAAACTGGCATTCCCCCCCCAAAACCACTGGAAACACTTGTCGTTATGCCCCTCCCACCACTGCATAGTCACAGGTGATCGATTAGAATTTAAAATAAATGGGGGTCGATTCCAGTTTTCACAGAAGGGACAGAGGTGCAGAATTCAACCACCAGTTCACCAGTATAAACCCCAGAATAATCCCAATAGAGTCTGACTTATTCAATTTGTAAACTAGAGGCCCTGATATTATCTGCCATCTGCATAAACAGCCCTATCACTATGAATCGTGAATCTTCCGGGTCACAATGAGAAGAGTCACAGGAAATCTACAAATATATCAAACCTTTTCCATGCAAGTGTCTCACTTCCCTGACACTTCCTCCGTCACATAAAACACTCACCATGAGCAGTGCCACAGAAGATCTGCTAGTCCGTGTATTTAAAATAAAGCCCCGTCCACGTCTGTCACGCCTCAGGCATCACATGCACATTTCTGTCTCACACTTGCTTTTAACTGGATCAAATTTTATATATTCATAAAATAGCAACCAATCACAGCTGAATCGGTCAGAAACCTACTTATGAAAACAACCATCAGAACTTACCAACTGCCAGAAAGAAGCTGTGCTGTTTTGGTCAAACATTCTGTGGACAAAACCTTCAGAATTCAGTTTGGCTCAGTGGGTCGCACTCTCGCCTCAGAGTCATACGGTCGTGGGTTCAAGTCCCACTCCAATGACTTGAGCACATAATCCAGGCCGACATGCCAGTGCAGTGCTGGAGACCTGCTCTCAGGTGGATGTAAAAGATCCCATGGCACTATTCGAAGAAGAGCAGGGGAGTTCGCTGGGGAGTTGGGAAGGGATCAGTCATAAGTTGATAGGTTTTGATGGTTGTTCTCCTGGCCAATATTTATCCCTCAACCATCATCACTAAAACACTGCTGTTTGTGGGACCTTGCTTGGTATGTGAAAGATACTTTATAAACACAAGCTTTTTCTTTCCCCAAGATGTCTCCCTATGGACAGCAGGATTTTGTTTTTAATATAGCAAGACAGGCATTCACAGACTTGCTGTTTAAAAGGTTAACTAGAATTTTTTTTAATGCAAAGGTCAGATTAAAACCAGAAGTTTTGATCTCTATGCAAGGTAACTGATGGGGAAAGCAACGCAACTCGCTATTCAGCAGGGCCATATAGGTAACGAGATAAAAGTTGCCAGTTTGTCCTCCTTTGTACCACAGCTCGTACAATCATTACTCACAATTTAATCTAAAAGGAACATATTTTATACAATTAAACTCTCTCATAAGCCACGCAATTTTATAACCAGGAGTGATAAGGTAGCTTGCTCCTCGTCTCCCGTCAATGCCGATCTTTAATATATCGGCTCGAGGTACAGTGACAGACCCGCCGAGAGTCACCTTGTCGTTATTGCCTTGTATGAATTCCTTTAACCTGCATTCCACGTCCCCCGCTTACTGTTGAAGACCAAAGCAATTGCTTTCGCTCCCCTCCACAAGTTCCCATCCTCGCACCGATTCCATCCCCTCCATGGCCACACTCTCAGGCTCAGCCAGACTGTTGACAAAACCTCAGAGTCCTACTCCATCCAGAGTTAAGCTTCAAACCCAATAAATCCTCTAATCCAAAGATTGCCTATGTCCACCTCCGTAACATCGCCCAGCTCCACCCCACCTCAGTCTCTCTGCCGCTCAGACCCTCATACGCCATCCATTACTACTGTCTCCCACCCTCCATAAACTCCACCTTTTCAAGAACGCTCTCACATTTCTTGTCCGACACTAAATCCCACTCACCCCGCCCCTGTCCTCACTGGCCTCTCCCTCAGTGCCTTAAATTTATGACCCATCTTTAAATTCTACCTCGACTCACCCTATCACAACACGCTGCTCCAGCCCAACACCCTCCGAGACACTCTGTTCCTTTGACATTGTACACCCACCCTCCCTCCCCCTCTGGCAGCCAATCCTTCAGTCACCTAGGTCCCACTCTCTACAATTTCCTCCCTGAACCCCCTCTCTCCTCCTTTAAAAACCTTCTTAAAAGCCACCTCTGTGACCGAGTACTGGTCACCACTGCACATCGGCCCTCCCAGATTCTCACAGGCCTATCTGTGCCGCTGTATAAAGGGATTGTTGCTGTAGAGACGCACAGCTCCTACACAAGATGGCAGTGAAACTCCTCTCTCGCCTACAGCCACACAACTTCTAAACTATGTATCTGTGCCTTAGTGACATTCAGCTCCGGTCTTCCCTAACTTAATGAACTGAGCATTAAAAAAAAGACAACTGGGGGAGCAGATCAGCTTGGGTCAGGATTTTCTACTGACTGTTATGGTTGGATCAGGGATTTGGAGAGCGAATGGGAAGTGGATCGTTTACTGTAATTCTAAGCTTGGATCAGATTCAAGTCTGCCAGATGCAGCTGGGTTATGTATTTCAAACAATAACACTGCTACCAGCCAGACTTACTTGAACCAGCATGAAAGGGGCTGAATGATGTGGGAAATGAAAACTGTCTGCAAGTCCAATATTTACAGTAATGAGTTTTCCTCGCTATTGCTACACTGTCCTGGGTTCAACTTGCTCCCATTACAAACAAATTTACTTTGCGACGAATATTCTCCAGTCTCCATCCTGAAATAAGAGAATCAAGCTGAATAGAGAGACTGCAGAGAAGAACTGAAAAAGGGATTAAGAGGGGCAAAGAGAGTGTATGAGAAAAGATTAGCAGCTAATATACAGCCTTTTATTAACATATAAATAGTAAAAGGACAGTCAAAGGAAGATTGGGGCCGATTAGGGACCAAAAAGGAGATATTCTTGTGGAGGCAGAGGGTATGGCTGAGGTACTAAATGAGGACTTTGCATCTGTCTTCACTGGAGAAGAGGATGTCGTCAATGTCACAGTGAAGGAGGAGATAGTAGAGAAATTGGATAGGACAGAAATAGATAATGAGGAGGTACTTAAAAGGTTGGCAGCACTCAAAGTAGAAAAGTCACCCAGTCCAGATGGGATGCACCCTAGAGGGAAGTAAGGGTGGAAATTGCAAAGGCTCTAGCCACAATCTTTCAAAGCTTCTTCAATATGGGAGTCGTGCCAGAGGACTGAAGGATTGCAAATGTTGCACCCCTGTTTAAAAAAGGGGAGGGGGATAAACCCGGTAACTGCAGGCCATTCAGCCTAATGTCTGTGGTGGGGAAAGTTTGAGAGACAATAAAGCGGGATAAAATGAATTGACACTTGGAAGAACATGGCTTAATAAATGAAAGCCAACATGGATTTGTTAAAGGCAAATCGTATCTGATGAAGTAACAGAGAGGGTTGAAGGTAGTGTGGTTGATGTTGTGTATATGGACTTTCAGAAAGCGTTTGACAAAGTGCCACATAATAGACTTATTAGCAAAATTGAAGCCCATGGGATTAAAGGGACAGTGGCAGCATGGATACGAAATTGGCCAAGAGACAGAAAGCAGAGAGTAGTGAACGGTTGTTTTTCAGACTGGAGGGAAGTATACAGTGGTGTTCCCAGGGATCAGTATTTGGACCACTGCTTTTTTTGATGTATAGTAATGACTTGGACTTGGGTAGACACAGCATAATTTCAAAGTTTTCAAAACTTGGAAATGTAGTAAACAGTGAGGCAGATAGTAACAGACTTCGACAACAACTTACACTTCTATTAACACATGTAACGACACAAGGGGCTGAACGAGAGAGTCAATAATAACTTTGACACCGAGCCACAGAAGGAAATATCAGGACAGATGATCAAAAGCTCGGTCAAAGAGTTCCAGAGCTTAGGGCCAAGGCAGCTGAAAGCACGGTCACCAATGGTGGAGCGATTAAAATCGGGGGATACGCAAGTGGCTAGAACTGGAGGAGCGCAGAGATCTCGAAGGCTTGTAGGGCTGGAGGAGGTTACAGAGATAGGGAGGGGAGAGGCCATGGAGGGACTTGAAAGCAAGGTTGAGGATTTTAAAATTGAGGCGTCGTCAGACTAGGAGCCAGTGTAGGTCAGCAAGCACAGGGGTGATGGGTGAACGAGGCTTGGAGTGAGTTAAGATACGGGGTGATGGGTGAACGTGACTTGGAGTGAGTTAGGACACGGGGCAGCAGAGTTTTGGATGAGCTCAAGTTTATGGAGGGTGAAAGATGGACAGTCGGCCAAGAGAGCTTTGGAATAGTCAAGTCTTGAGGTAACAAAGGCAAGGATGAGGGTTTCAGCAGCGGATAAGCTGAGGCAGGGTTGGAGTCGGGCAATGTTACGGAGGTGGAAGTAGGTAGTCTTGATTCTGGCGGTTGGGAGCTCAACTCGGGGTCAAATACGACACCAAAGTTGTGAACGGTCTGGCTCAGCTTCAGACAGTTGCCAGGGACCGGAGTCTGGCGGGGAACGATGATATTGGCTTCGGTCTTCTCAATATTTAGTTGCGAATATTCAGGAGGACATAGACAGTTGTTACAGATTATGGCCCAGAAATTCGGGTTGGGGGCTTCCCGTGGGTGTAAGCCCCCGACCTGCGCTTACCTAGCGCGCCGGCCGTTGAGCTGTGGGCCCGCGTGGGATTCCGATCCTGGGCCTGGTCCAGCTGCCGGCGCGCAGTGCTTGCGTATCCCAGGGGCGCAGTTAGTTCGATGCGTCCCCTGGGATCACGTGGGCCATGGGGAGCCAGTCGGAGCAGGGAATGCTCCAATCATAAGTCTGACAGGAAGTGCTGTCAAACTTAGAAATACTACGGGCCCCTTCTTCTTACAAAACATCACTAAATCTGCAAATACATTTTTTTTTAAATCACATTTTTAAATAAACTATAAATTACATGAAATAACTATTTTAAACAATAATTTAAATTTTTGGAAAAAATATTATTTTCTAACGGGGCTAAAAATAAACTTACCTTGCTTTAAAGTATTTAAAAATAATAAACCTGTGGAAAAAATGTTTTAACTTTAATTAATTCACCACTTACCTTGTAAAAAGCAGGCCTTATGCCTGGTTTTTACATTTCTAAATTCTGCAGACTTACCTTCCCGGGAAAACCTGTAAAAAAAAAAACGAAGTTCGATGCACACGCGTTCGACCTCTGAACCTGCTTTCAGGGGAATGGAAGTGCCGGTTTCCCGCGCATGTCCAGTGCATGCAGGAAAAGTCGATAAGGTCCCACACAAGAGATTAGCGTGCAAAATTAAGGCACATGGGATTGGGGGCAAGGTATTGACTTGGATAGAGAACTGGTTGGCAGACAGAAAGCAAAGAGTTGGAATAAACGGGTCGTTTTCCGAGTGGCAGGCAGTGACTAGTGGGGTACCGCAAGGATCGGTCCTAGGACCCCAGCTGTTCACAATATATATTAATGATCTGGACGAGGGAATTGGATGTAATATCTCCAAATTTGCAGACGACACAAAGCTGGGCGGGAGGGTAAGCTGCGAGGAGGATGTCGGGAAACTCCAGTACGATTTGGACAGGTTGGGTGATTGGGCAGAAACATGGCAAATGCACTAAAATGTGGATAAATGTGAGGTTATCCACTTTGGTGGCAAAAACAGGAAGGCAGATTATTATTTGAATGGCAATAGATTGGGAGAAGGGGAAGTGCAAAGAGACCTGGGGGTCCTTGTGCACCAGTCGCTGAAGGTAAGCATGCAGGTGCAGCAGGTGGTTAAGAAGGCAAATGGTATGTTGGCCTTCGTAGCAAGAGGGTTCGAGTACAGGAACAGGGATGTCTTGCTGCAGTTGTACAGGTCCTTGGTGAGACCGCACCTTGAGTATTGTGTGCAGTTTTGGTCACCTTACCTGAGGAAGGACGTTCTTGCCATGGAGGGAGTGCAGCGAAGATTCACCAGGCTGATATCTGGGATGGCAAGAATGACGTATGAGGAGAGATTGTGTCGATTGGGCTTATACTCACTGGAGTTTAGAAGATTGAGAGGGGATCTCATCGAAACCTATAAAATTCTGTCAGGTCGGGACAGACTAGATGCAGGAAGGATGTTTCTGATGGCCGGGGAGTCCAGAACCAGGGGTCATAGTCTAAGGATAAGGGGTAAGCCATTTAGGACTGAAATGAGGAGGAATTTCTTCACCCAGAGAGTGGTGAACCTGTGGAATTCTCTGCCACAGAGGGCGGTGGAGGCCAGTTCATTAAATATATTCAAGAAAGAGTTGGATATATTTCTTGAGGCTAAAGGGATCAAGGGATATGGGGAAAAGGCAGGGACAGCGTACCGAATTTGGATGATCAGCCATGATCACATTGAATGGCGGAGCAGGCTCGAAGAGCCGAATGGCCTAATCCTGCTCCTATCTTCTATGTTTCTATGTTTCTATGAAACCGGCACTTCCATTGGGCCTATGGGTGAGTACCCCGTGCGTACTCACCTGTGAAGAGCCGAATTTCTGGGCCATAGCAAATGTGTAACAATTATTTTGTGCCCCGCTGCAATCCCCCTACACAGAGAAAGTTGAACAAACAGAAAACTGAAGATCCAGTGATTAGAAAACGAAGAAAGAATGAACTTGCATTCATACAGTGCCTTTCACAACCTCAGGACGTCCCAAAACGCTTCTCAGCCAATGGACTGCCTTTTACTTTGATGCAGCAGAAGCACTGTGTGAAGAGTGACCTTTCCAAATGGTCTGTGCTATCAGGTCACAGAGAGGGAGGAAGAGGTCACAGAAAGAATGGCTGACTGGCTCAGGAACCAAGTCTCAGTCCATGGTGAAGGCACAATCCTAGATCACACCTTACAACTGATCGCCAACTGCTCTATTATGGAACACTGCCTGCAGCCAGCAGTCTCTTCGCTCTTGCCGAGAGCCCGCAAGCATTATAAACCCTTCAGTCAAGCTGCACAATTTAAACCTTTTAAATCCGTTGCGTCCGCCAGCAAACTAACCTTATTTCGGTTGGTTTCTGATCACAAGGCACTTGCGTCCTTCTCTCACAGTTGGCTGTCTCTTGCTTTCCAACATTACAACAGTGACTATATAAGAACATAAGAATTAGGAGCAGGAGTAGGCCATACGACCCCTCGAGCCTGCTCCGCCATTCAATAAGGTCACAGCTGATCTTGGACCTCA
This sequence comes from Somniosus microcephalus, assembly GCF_052327205.1. Classification (NCBI taxonomy): domain Eukaryota; kingdom Metazoa; phylum Chordata; class Chondrichthyes; order Squaliformes; family Somniosidae; genus Somniosus; species Somniosus microcephalus. Next base: position 68,170,756 of record NC_141009.1, read on the forward strand.
ACTCCACTTTCCCCATCTGATCCCCATATCCCTGGTTTCCCCATGAGTGCAAAATCTATCGATCTCAGCCTCAAAGACTCAGCATCCACAGCCCTTTGGGGCAGAGAGTTCCAAAGAGTCACAACCCTGAGTGAAGAAATTCCTCCTCATCTCAGTCTTAAATGACCGACCCCTTATCCTGAGACTGTGCCCCCTAGTTCTAGACTCCCCAGCCAGGGGAAACAATCTCTCAGCATCTACCCTGTCAATCCCGCTCAGAATCTTGTATGTTTCAATGAGATCACCTCTCATTCTTCTAAACTCCAGAGAGTATCGGCCCATTCTACACGATCGCTCCTCATAGGCCAACCATCTCATCCTAGCCATCAATCTAGTGAACCTTCGTTGCACTGCCTCCAAGGCAAGTATATCCTTCATCAGAAAAGGAGACCAAATCTGTGCCCAGTACTCCAGGTGTGGTCTCACCAAGGCCCTGTACAATTACAGCAAGACTTCCTCACTCTTATACTCCAACCCTCTTGCAATAAAGGCCAACAGGCCATTTGCCTTCCTAATTGCTGTACCTGCACGCTAACTGTGTTTCCTGTACGAGGACACCCAAATCCTTCTGAACACCAACATTTAATAGTTTCTCCCCATTTATAAAATATTCTGTTTTTCTATTCTTCCTACCAAAGTGAACAACCTCACATTTCCCCACATTATACTCCATCTGCCAACTTATTGCCCACTCACTTAACCTGCCTATATCCCTTTGCAGGTTCTTTGCATCCTCCTCACAACTTACTTTCCCACCTAGCTCTGTATCTTCTGCACTCAGTCCCTTAAAGTCATTAATATAGATTGTAAATAGCTGAGGCCCAAGCACTGATCCTTGCGAGAGTCAGTGCCTGTGGAACTGTACCCCACTGAGAGTCAGTGTCTGTGGAACTGTAGCCCAGTGAGACTCAGTGTCTGTGGAACTGTACCCCAGTGAGAGTCAGTGTCTGTGGAACTGTACCCCAGTGAGAGTCAGTGTTTGTGGAACTCTACCCCAGTGACAGTCAGTGTCTGTTGAACTGTACCCCAGTGAGAGTCAGTGTCTGTGGAACTGTACTCCAGTGAGAGTCAGTGTCTGTGGAACTGTACCCCAGTGAGAGTCAGTGTCTGTGGAACTCTATCCCAGTGAGAGTCAGTGTCTGTTGAACTGTACCCCAGTGAGAGTCAGTGTCTGTGGAACTGTACCCCAGTGAGAGTCAGTACCTGTGGAACTGTACCCCAGTGAGAGTCAGTGTCTGTTGAACTGTACCCCAGTGAGAGTCAGTGTCTGTGGAACTGTACCCCAGTGAGAGTCAGTACCTGTGGAACTGTACCCCAGTGAGAGTCAGTGTCTGTTGAACTGTACCCCAGTGAGAGTCAGTGTCTGTGGAACTGTACCCCAGTGAGAATCAGTGTCTGTTGAACTGTACCCCAGTGAGAGTCAGTGTCTGTGGAACTGTACCCCAGTGAGAGTCAGTGTGTGTGGAACTGTACCCCAGTGAGAGTCACTGTCTGTGGAACTGTACCCCAGTGAGAGTCAGTGTTTGTGGAACTCTACCCCAGTGAGAGTCAGTGTCTGTGGAACTGTACCCCAGTGAGAGTCAGTGTCTGTTGAACTGTACCCCAGTGAGAGTCAGTGTCTGTGGAACTGTACCCCAGTGAGAGTCAGTACCTGTGGAACTGTACCCCAAAGAGAGTCAGTGTCTGTTGAACTGTACCCCAGTGAGAGTCAGTGTCTGTGGAACTGTACCCCAGTGAGAGTCAGTGACTGTTGAACTGTACCCCAGTGAGAGTCAGTGTCCGTGGAACTGTACCCCAGTGAGAGTCAGTGCTGTGGAACTGTACCCCACTGAGAGTCAGTGTCTGTGGATCTGTACCCCAGTGAGAGTCAGTATCTGTGGAACTGTACCCCAGTGAGAGTCAGTGACTGTTGAACTGTACCCCAGTGAGAGTCAGTGTCCGTGGAACTGTACCCCAGTGAGAGTCAGTGCTGTGGAACTGTACCCCACTGAGAGTCAGTGTCTGTGGAACTGTACCCCAGTGAGAGTCAGTGTCTGTGGAACTGCACCCCAGTGAGAGTCAGTGTCTGTGGAACTGTACCCCAGTGAGAGTCAGTGTCTGTGGAACTGTACTCCAGTGAGAGTCAGTGTCTGTGGAACTGTACCCCAGTGAGAGTCAGTGTCTGTGGAACTCTACCCCAGTGAGAGTCAGTGTCTGTTGAACTGTACCCCAGTGAGAGTCAGTGTCTGTGGAACAGTACCCCAGTGAGAGTCAGTACCTGTGGAACTGTACCCCAGTGAGAGTCAGTGTCAGTTGAACTGTACCCCAGTGAGAGTCAGTGTCTGTGGAACTGTACCCCAGTGACAGTCAGTGTCTGTGGAACTGTACCCCAGTGAGAGTCAGTGTCTGTGGAACTGTACACCAGTGAGAGTCAGTACCTGTGGAACTGTACCCCAGTGAGAGTCAGTGTCTGTGGAACTCTATCCCAGTGAGAGTCAGTGTCTGTTGAACTGTACCCCAGTGAGAGTCAGTGTCTGTGGAACTGTACCCCAGTGAGAGTCAGTACCTGTGGAACTGTACCCCAGTGAGAGTCAGTGTCTGTTGAACTGTACCCCAGTGAGAGTCAGTGTCTGTGGAACTGTACCCCAGTGAGAGTCAGTACCTGTGGAACTGTACCCCAGTGAGAGTCAGTGTCTGTTGAACTGTACCCCAGTGAGAGTCAGTGTCTGTGGAACTGTACCCCAGTGAGAATCAGTGTCTGTTGAACTGTACCCCAGTGAGAGTCAGTGTCTGTGGAACTGTACCCCAGTGAGAGTCAGTGTGTGTGGAACTGTACCCCAGTGAGAGTCACTGTCTGTGGAACTGTACCCCAGTGAGAGTCAGTGTTTGTGGAACTCTACCCCAGTGAGAGTCAGTGTCTGTGGAACTGTACCCCAGTGAGAGTCAGTGTCTGTTGAACTGTACCCCAGTGAGAGTCAGTGTCTGTGGAACTGTACCCCAGTGAGAGTCAGTACCTGTGGAACTGTACCCCAAAGAGAGTCAGTGTCTGTTGAACTGTACCCCAGTGAGAGTCAGTGTCTGTGGAACTGTACCCCAGTGAGAGTCAGTGACTGTTGAACTGTACCCCAGTGAGAGTCAGTGTCCGTGGAACTGTACCCCAGTGAGAGTCAGTGCTGTGGAACTGTACCCCACTGAGAGTCAGTGTCTGTGGATCTGTACCCCAGTGAGAGTCAGTATCTGTGGAACTGTACCCCAGTGAGAGTCAGTGACTGTTGAACTGTACCCCAGTGAGAGTCAGTGTCCGTGGAACTGTACCCCAGTGAGAGTCAGTGCTGTGGAACTGTACCCCACTGAGAGTCAGTGTCTGTGGAACTGTACCCCAGTGAGAGTCAGTGTCTGTGGAACTGCACCCCAGTGAGAGTCAGTGTCTGTGGAACTGTACCCCAGTGAGAGTCAGTGTCTGTGGAACTGTACTCCAGTGAGAGTCAGTGTCTGTGGAACTGTACCCCAGTGAGAGTCAGTGTCTGTGGAACTCTACCCCAGTGAGAGTCAGTGTCTGTTGAACTGTACCCCAGTGAGAGTCAGTGTCTGTGGAACAGTACCCCAGTGAGAGTCAGTACCTGTGGAACTGTACCCCAGTGAGAGTCAGTGTCAGTTGAACTGTACCCCAGTGAGAGTCAGTGTCTGTGGAACTGTACCCCAGTGACAGTCAGTGTCTGTGGAACTGTACCCCAGTGAGAGTCAGTGTCTGTGGAACTGTACACCAGTGAGAGTCAGTACCTGTGGAACTGTACCCCAGTGAGAGTCAGTGTCTGTGAAACTGTACCCCAGTGAGAGTCATTGCCTGTGGAACTGTACCCCAGTGAGAGTCAGTGTCTGTGGAACTGTACCCCAGTGAGAGTCAGTGTTTGTGGAACTCTAACCCAGTGAGAGTCAGTGTCTGTGGAACTGTACCCCAGTGAGAGTCAGTGTCTGTGGAACTGTACCCCAGTGAGAGTCAGTGTCTGTGGAACTGTACTCCAGTGAGAGTCAGTGTCTGTGGAACTGTACCCCAGGGAGAGTCAGTGTCTGTGGAACTGTACCCCAGCGAGAGTCAGTGTCTGTGGAACTGTACCCCAATGAGAGTCAGTGCCTGTGGAACTGTACCCCAGTGAGAGTCAGTATCTGTGGAACTGTACCCCAGTGAGAGTCAGTGAATGTTGAACTGTACCCCAGTGAGAGTCAGTGTCCGTGGAACTGTACCCCAGTCAGAGTCAGTGCCTGTGGAACTGTACCCCACTGAGAGTCAGTGTCTGTGGAACTGTACCCCAGTGAGAGTCAGTGTCTGTGGAACTGTACCCCAGTGAGAGTCAGTGCCTGTGGAACTGTACCCCAGTGAGAGTCAGTGTCTGTGGAACTGTACCCCAGTGAGAGTCAGTATCTGTGGAACTCTACCCCAGTGAGAGTCAGTGACTGTTGAACTGTACCCCAGTGAGAGTCAGTGTCTGTGGAACTGTACCCCAGTGAGAGTCAGTGTCTGTGGAACTGTACCCCAGTGAGAGTCAGTGTCTGTGGAACTGTACCCCAGTGAGAGTCAGTGTCTGTGGAACTGTACTCCAGTGAGAGTCAGTGTCTGTGGAACTGTACCCCAGTGAGAGTCAGTGTCTGTGGAACTGTACCCCAGTGAGAGTCAGTGTCTGTGGAACTGTACCCCAGTGAGAGTCAGTGTCTGTGGAACTGTACTCCAGTGAGAGTCAGTGTCTGTGGAACTGTACCCCAGTGAGAGTCAGTGTCTGTGGAACTGTACCCCAGTGAGAGTCAGTGTCTGTGGAACTGTACCCCAGTGAGAGTCAGTGCCTGTGGAACTGTACCCCAGTGAGAGTCAGTGTCTGTGGAACTGTACCCCAGTGAGAGTCAGTGTCTGTGGAACTGTACCCCAGTGAGAGTCAGTGCCTGTGGAACTGTACCCCAGTGAGAGTCAGTGTTTGTGGAACTGTACCCCAGTGAGAGTCAGTATCTGTGGAACTGTACCCCAGTGAGAGTCAGTGACTGTTGAACTGTACCCCAGTGAGAGTCAGTGCCCATGGAACTGTACCCCACTGAGAGTCAGTGCCTGTGGAACTGTACCCCACTGAGAGTCAGTGTCTGTGGAACTGTACCCCAGTGAGAGTCAGTGTCTGTGGAACTGTACCCCAGTGAGAGTCAGTGTCTGTGGAACTGTACTCCAGTGAGAGTCAGTGTCTGTGGAACTGTACCCCAGTGAGAGTCAGTGTTTGTGGAACTCTAACCCAGTGAGAGTCAGTGTCTGTGGAACTGTACCCCAGTGAGAGTCAGTGTCTGTTGAACTGTACCCCAGTGAGAGTCAGTGTCTGTGGAACTGTACCCCAGTGAGAGTCAGTGTCTGTTGAACTGTACCCCAGTGAGAGTCAGTGTCTGTGGAACTGTACCCCAGTGAGAGTCAGTGTCTGTGGAACTGTACCCCAGTGAGAGTCAGTGTCTGTTGAACTGTACCCCAGTGAGAGTCAGTGTCTGTGGAACTGTACCCCAGTGAGAGTCAGTGTCTGTGCAACTGTACCCCAGTGAGAGTCAGTGTCTGTGGAACTGTACCCCAGTGAGAGTCAGTACCTGTGGAACTGTACCCCAGTGAGAATCAGTGTCTGTGGAACTGTACCCCAGTGAGAGTCAGTATCTGTGGAACTTTACCCCAGTGAGAGTCAGTGACTGTTGAACTGTACCCCAGTGAGAGTCAGTGTCCGTGGAACTGTACCTCAGTGAGAGTCAGTGCCTGTGGAACTGTACCCCACTGAGAGTCAGTGTCCGTGGAACTGTACCCCAGTGAGAGTCAGTGCCTGTGGAACTGTACCCCAGAGAGTCAGTGTCTGTGGAACTGTACCCCAGTGAGAGTCAGTGTCTGTGGAACTGTACCCCAGTGAGAGTCAGTGTCTGTGGAACTGTACCCCAGTGAGAGTCAGTGTCTGTGGAACTGTACTCCAGTGAGAGTCAGTGTCTGTGGAACTGTACCCCAGTGAGAGTCAGTGTCTGTGGAACTGTACCCCAGTGAGAGTCAGTGTCTGTGGAACTGTACCCCAGTGAGAGTCAGTGTGGGTGGAACTGTACCCCAGTGAGAGTCAGTGTCTGTGGAACTGTACCCCAGCGAGAGTCAGTGTCTGTGGAACTGTACCCCAGTGAGAGTCAGTGCCCGTGGAACTGTACCCCAGTGAGAGTCAGTGTCCGTGGAACTGTACCCCAGTGAGAGTCAGTGCCTGTGGAACTGTACCCCACTGAGAGTCAGTGTCTGTGGAACTGTACCCTAGTGAGAGTCAGTGTCTGTGGAACTGTACCCCAGTGAGAGTCAGTGTCTGTGGAACTGTACCCCAGTGAGAGTCAGTGTCTGTGGAACTGTACTCCAGTGAGAGTCAGTGTCTGTGGAACTGTACCCCAGTGAGAGTCAGTGCCTGTGGAACTGTACCCCAGTGAGAGTCAGTGTCTGTGGAACTGTACCCCAGTGAGAGTCAGTGTCTGTGGAACTGTATCCCAGTGAGAGTCAGTGTCTGTGGAACTGTACCCCAGTGAGAGTCAGTGTCTGTGGAACTGTACCCCAGTGAGAGTCAGTGTCTGTTGAACTGTACCCCAGTGAGAGTCAGTGTCTGTGGAACTGTACCCCAGTGAGAGTCAGTGTCTGTGCAACTGTACCCCAGTGAGAGTCAGTGTCTGTGGAACTGTACCCCAGTGAGAGTCAGTGTCTGTGGAACTGTACCCCAGTGAGAGTCAGTGCCTGTGGAACTGTACCCCAGGCGGTGCCTTCAGTGTAATGTCCTGATGAAACTTGGGCAAGAAGTACTCTTGGTGTTTGACACTGGAAGAGTGCCATGTTTGCAACAGATCAACAGGTGAGGCAATGTTTCCCAGCAGTACAAACAAAGCCATGCAAAGAAATTGCAGCCATTGCCTAAAACACAAATAACGCGTGGGCTTCACAGCCCGTTAATCAACAATCCAAGTGAACTTTCTCTTTTATCCTTCACGTTCTCACAAACCTGCTCCCGCATTCCAGATTTTCTGATTTTATTTCAGTTTTCCACCATCTCAGGTATTTCTTTTTATCGCTTGCATTCCAGCCGGCCCCGGAGCGTCCTGTATCGGGCCCACTGGTCCCGGAGCATCCAGTACCGGACCCACTGGCCCCAGAGCATCGAGTACCGGGCTCACTGGTCCCGGAGCATCCAGTACCGGGCTCACTGGTCCCAGAGCATCCAGTACCGGATCCACTGGTCCCGGAGAGCCCTGTCGCGACCCACTGGTCCCGGAGCAACCAGTACCGGGCTCACTGGTCCCAGAGCATCCAGTACCGGATCCACTGGTCCCGGAGAGCCCTGTAGCGGACCCACTGGTCCCAGAGCATCGAGTACCGGGCTCACTGGTCCCAGAGCATCGAGTACCGGGCTCACTGGTCCCAGAGCATCCAGTACCGGATCCACTGGTCCCGGAGAGCCCTGTAGCGGACCCACTGGTCCCAGAGCATCCAGTACCGGATCCACTGGTCCCGGAGAGCCCTGTAGCGGATCCACTGGTCCCGGAGAGCCCTGTAGCGGGCCCACTTGTCCCGGAGAGCCCTGTAGCGGGCCCACTGGTCCCGGAGAGCCCTGTAGCGGACCCACTGGTCCCGGAGAGCCCTGTAGCGGACCCACTGGTCCCGGAGAGCCCTGTAGCGGACCCACTGGTCCCGGAGAGCCCTGTAGCGGACCCACTGGTCCCGGAGAGCCCTGTAGCGGACCCACTGGTCCCGGAGAGCCCTGTAGCGGACCCACTGGTCCCGGAGAGCCCTGTAGCGGACCCACTGGTCCCGGAGAGCCCTGTAGCGGACCCACTGGTCCCGGAGAGCCCTGTAGCGGACCCACTGGTCCCGGAGAGCCCTGTAGCGGACCCACTGGTCCCGGAGGGCCCTGTAGCGGACCCACTGGTCTCGGAGAGCCCTGTAGCGGACCCACTGGTCCCGGAGAGCCCTGTAGCGGACCCACTGGTCCCGGAGAGCCCTGTAGCGGACCCACTGGTCCCGCAGAGCCCTGTAGCGGACCCACTGGTCCCGCAGAGCCCTGTAGCGGACCCACTGGTCCCGCAGAGCCCTGTAGCGGACCCACTGGTCCCGCAGAGCCCTGTAGCGGACTGATAGAATTCTCCATTAAGATGGAGAGTGAACTAGTTGACTCAGAGACTAGGGTCCTGAATTTAAATAAAGGAAACTATGATGGTATGAGGCACGAATTGGCTAGGATGGATTGGGGAATGTTACTTAAAGGGTTGACGGTGGATAGGCAATGGCAAACATTTAAAGATCACATGGATGAACTACAGAATTTTGTTCATCTTGGTTTGGCATAAAAATAAAACAAAAAGTGACTCAACCGTGGCTAACAAGGGAAATTAGGGACAGCATAAGATCCAAGGAGAGGACATATAAATTGGCCAGAAAAAGCAGCAAACCTGAGGATTGTGAGCAGTTTAGGATTCAACAAAGGAGGACAAAGGGATTAATTAAGAGGGGGAAAATAGAGTATGAGAGTAAGATTGCAGGGAACATAAAAACTGACTGTAAAAGCTTCTATAGATATGTGAAGAGAAAAAGATTGGTGAAGTCAAGCGTAGGTCCTTGCAGTCAGAATCAGGGGAATTCATAATGGGGAACATTATATACATACTTTGGTTCTGTCTTCACAAAGGAGGACACAAATAACCTCCCAGAGATGTCGGGGAACATGGGGTCTAATGAGAGGGAGGAACTGAAAGAAATCAGTATTTGTAGGGAAATGGTGTTGGGGAAATTGACGGGATTGAAGGCCGATAAATCCCCAGGGCCTGATAATCTACAGCCCAGGGTACTTAAGGAAGTGGCCCTAGAAATAGTAGATGCATTGCTGGCCATCTTCCAAAATTCTATAGACTCTGGAACAGTGCCCATGGATTGGAGGGTAGCTAATGTTACCCCACTATTCAAAAAAGGTGGTAGAGAGAAAACGGGGAATTATAGACCGGTAAGCCTAACATCGGTAGTGGGGAAAATGCTAGAGTCTATTATAAAAGATGTAATAGCAGAGCACTTAGAAAACAGTGACAGGATCGGACAAAGTCAACATGGATTTACAAAAGGTAAATCGTGCTTGACTAATCTACTGGAATTTTTTGAGGATGTAACTGGTAGAATAGATAAGGGAGAACCAGTGGATGTGGTGTATTTGGACTTTCAGAAGGCTTTCGATAAGGTCCCGCATAAGAGATTAGCGTGTAAAGTTAAAGCACATGGGATTGGGGGTAAGGTACTGACTTGGATAGAGAACTGGTTGGCGGACAGGAAGCAAAGAGTTGGAATAAACGGGTCCTTTTCCAAGTGGCAGTCAGTGACTAGTGGGGTCCCGCAGGGATCGGTGCTAGGACCCCAGCTATTCACAATATATATAAATGATCTAGACGAAGGAACTAGATGTAATATCTCCAAGTTTGCAGACGACACAAAGCTGGGTGGGTGTGTGTGCTGTGAGGAAGATGCTGAGAAACTCCAGTATGATTTGGACACGTTGGGTGATTGGGCAGATGCAGTATAATGTGGATAAATGTGAGGTTATCCACTTCGGTGGCAAAAACAGGAAGACAGATTGTCTGAACGGCAATAGATTGGGAAAAGGGGAAGTGCAACAAGGCCTGGGTGTCCTTGTGCACCAGTCGCTGAAGGTAAGCATGCAGGTGCAGCAGGCGGTTAAGGCGGCAAATGGTATGTTGGCCTTCATAGCGAGAGGATTCGAGTACAGGAGCAAGGAAGTCTTGCTGCAGCTGTACAGGGCCTTGGTGAGACCACACCTGGAGTTTTGTGTGCAGTTTTGCTCGCCTTATCTGAGGAAGGATGTTCTTGCCATGGAGAGAGTGCAGCGAAGATTCACCAGACTGATACCACGGATGGCAGGAATTACTTATGAGGAGAGATTGGGTCAATTGGGCTTATACTCGCTGGAGTTTCGAAGAATGAGAGAGGATCTCATTGAAACTTACAAAATTCTAACAGGACTAGACAGACTAGATGCAGGAAGGATGTTCCCGATGGCGGGGGAGTCCAGAACCAGGGGTCACAGTCTAAGGATAAGGGGTAAGCCATTTAGGACTGAGATGAGGAGGAATTTCTTCACCCATGAGAGTGTGAACCTGTGGAATTCTCTACCACAGAAGGCAGTTGAGGCCAATTCATTAAATATATTCAAGGAGTTAGATATATTTCTTGAGCTAAAGGGATCAAGGGATATGGGGAGAAGGCAGGGACAGGGTACTGAATTTGGATGATCAGCCATGATCTCATTAAACGGCGGAACAGGCTCGCGTGGCCGAATGGCCTACTCCTGCTCCTATCTTCTATGTTTCTATGTTTCTATGACTGGGTCCAGAGAGCCTTGTAGCACTGACTGGGCCCAGAGAGCCCTGTAGCACTGACTGGGCCCAGAGCGCCCTGTAGCACTGACTGGGCCCAGAGAGCCCTGTAGCACTGACTGGGCCCAGAGAGCCCTGTAGCACTGACTGGGCCCAGAGAGCCCTGTAGCACTGACTGGGCCCAGAGAGCACTGACTGGGCCCAGAGAGCCCTGTAGCACTGACTGGGCCCAGAGAGCCCTGTAGCACTGACTGGGCCCAGAGAGCCCTGTAGCACTGACTGGGCCCAGAGCGCCCTGTAGCACTGACTGAGCCCAGAGAGCCCTGTAGCACTGACTGGGCCCAGAGAGCCCTGTAGCACTGACTGGGCCCAGAGAGCCCTGTAGCACTGACTGGGCCCAGAGAGCCCTGTAGCACTGACTGGGCCCAGAGAGCCCTGTAGCACTGACTGGGCCCAGAGAGCCCTGTAGCACTGACTGGGCCCAGAGAGCCCTGTAGCACTGACTGGGCCCAGAGAGCCCTGTAGCACTGACTGGGCCCAGAGAGCCCTGTAGCACTGACTGGGCCCAGAGAGCCCTGTAGCACTGACTGGGCCCAGAGAGCCCTGTAGCACTGACTGGGCCCAGAGAGCCCTGTAGCACTGACTGGGCCCAGAGAGCCCTGTAGCACTGACTGGGCCCAGAGAGCCTTGTAGCACTGACTGGGCCCAGAGAGCCCTGTAGCACTGACTGGGCCCAGAGAGCCTTGTAGCACTGACTGGGCCCAGAGAGCATTGTAGCACTGACTGGGCCCAGAGAGCCCTGTAGCACTGACTGGGCCCAGAGAGCCTTGTAGCACTGACTGGGCCCAGAGAGCCCTGTAGCACTGACTGGGCCCAGAGAGCCCTGTAGCCAACAGTGCAGCATCTCCTCCTCACCATGTAGGGAGCAGCTAGTTCTGTCAGAATGTGGAATACTCCCTCACAGGGCAGTGTCAGTGCTGATTTACAAATTTGAGACTCAAGCCTTTCAATGGCAAGTGTTACAGACTTAACACGGCAGGTGTGTGAGGCCCGAGATGTGACAAGTGTGCGGGTACTCACCATTACTGGTGGGTGCCACTCCTCAGCAAGGCACGCTGTTTTGCAATATCAGACTTTTCAGCCCACTGAGCTCACACAAGCTGCACTCTCACTCTCAGTACATGGCATTCCGCCACTTTCACCACCGCTTCAGCATCAAATCACTCAACTCCATTTCAGCATGACAGGGGAGGGGGAAGAGCAGATCTTCCTGGGGTCATGCAGCTTGGCAGCTCAATATGGATCGTGTCATCAGAACCAACTGTTTGACTTACTACCTCATAATATAATCACTCTCCTCTGTCCCTCACCCATCCGCCACTTCCCCAAACCCCCCCATCCCTTCACCCCACCCGCCCCTCGACCGTTCACCCCACACTTCCACCGACGCTTCACCCCACCTTCCCCCCCGACCCTTCACCACACCCTCCACCCGGCCCGCGACTCTTCACCCGGCCCTCGACCCTTCACCCTCCCCCCGGCCCTCGACCCTTCACCCTCCCCCCGGCCCTCGCCCCTTCACCCGGCCCTCGACCCTTCGCCCTCCCCCCGGCCCTTCCCCCCCGCAGCCTCCCCTCGACCCTTCCCCCCCACCCGCCCCTCGACCCCTCCCCTCACCCTTGCCCCCACCCTCCCCCCGACCCTTGCTCCCACCCTCCCCTCGACCCTTGCCCCCACCCTCCCCTCGACCCTTGCCCCAACCATCCCGCGACCCTTGCCCCCACCCTCCCCTCGACCCTTGCCCCCACCATCCCGCGACCCTTGCCCCCACCCTCCCCTCGACCCTTGCCCCCACCCTCCCCTCGACCCTCGCCCCCACCATCCCCCGACCCTCGCCCCCACCCTCCCCTCGACCCTCGCCCCCACCCTCCCCTCGACCCTCGCCCCCACCCTCCCCTCGACCCTCGCCCCCACCCTCCCCTCGACCCTCGCCCCCACCCTCCCCCCGACCCTCGCCCCCACCCTCCCCCCGACCCTCGCCCCCACCCTCCCCCCGACCCTCGCCCCCACCCTCCCCCCGACCCTCGCCCCCACCCTCCCCCCGACCCTCGCCCCCACCCTCGCCCCCGACCCTCGCCCCCACCCTCGCCCCCGACCCTCGCCCCCACCCTCCCCCCGACCCTCGCCCCCACCCTCCCCCCGACCCCGCCCTCCCCCCGACCCCGCCCTCCCCTCGACCCCGCCCTCCCCCCGCCCTCCACTCGACCCCGCCCTCCCCCCGCCCTCCCCTCGACCCTTGCCCCCACCCTCCCCTCGACCCTTGCCCCCACCCTCCCCTCGACCCTTGCCCCCACCCTCCCCTCGACCCTTGCCCCCACCCTCCCCTCGACCCTTGCCCCCACCCTCCCCTCGACCCTTGCCCCCACCCTCTCCCCTCGACCCTTGCCCCCACCCTCTCCCCTCGACCCTTGCCCCCACCCTCCCCCCCGACCCTTGCCCCCACCCTCCCCCCGACCCTTGCCCCCACCCTCCCCCCGACCCTTGCCCCCACCCTCCCCCCGACCCTCGCCCCCACCCTCGCCCCCGACCCTCGCCCCCACCCTCGCCCCCGACCCTCGCCCCCACCCTCCCCCCGACCCTCGCCCCCACCCTCCCCCCGACCCCGCCCTCCCCCCGACCCCGCCCTCCCCTCGACCCCGCCCTCCCCCCGCCCTCCACTCGACCCCGCCCTCCCCCCGCCCTCCCCTCGACCCTTGCCCCCACCCTCCCCTCGACCCTTGCCCCCACCCTCCCCTCGACCCTTGCCCCCACCCTCCCCTCGACCCTTGCCCCCACCCTCCCCTCGACCCTTGCCCCCACCCTCCCCTCGACCCTTGCCCCCACCCTCTCCCCTCGACCCTTGCCCCCACCCTCTCCCCTCGACCCTTGCCCCCACCCTCCCCTCGACCCTTGCCCCCACCCTCCCCCCGACCCTTGCCCCCACCCTCCCCCCGACCCTTGCCCCCACCCTCCCCCCGACCCTTGCCCCCACCCTCCCCCCGACCCTTGCCCCCACCCTCCCCCCGACCCTTGCCCCCACCCTCCCCCCGACCCTTGCCCCCACCCTCCCCCCGACCCTTGCCCCCACCCTCCCCCGACCCTTGCCCCCACCCTCCCCCCGACCCTTGCCCCCACCCTCCCCCCGACCCTTGCCCCCACCCTCCCCCCGGCCCTTGCCCCACCCTCCCCCCGACCCTTGCCCCCACCCTCCCCCCGACCCTTGCCCCCACCCTCCCCCCGACCCTTGCCCCCACCCTCCCCTCGACCCTTGCCCCCACCCTCCCCTCGACCCTTGCCCCCACCCTCCCCTCGACCCTTGCCCCCACCCTCCCCTCGACCCTTGCCCCCACCCTCCCCTCGACCCTTGCCCCCACCCTCCCCTCGACCCTTGCCCCCACCCTCCCCTCGACCCTTGCCCCCACCCTCCCCTCGACCCTTGCCCCCACCCTCTCCCCTCGACCCTTGCCCCCACCCTCTCCCCTCGACCCTTGCCCCCACCCTCTCCCCTCGACCCTTGCCCCCACCCTCCCCCCGACCCTTGCCCCCACCCTCCCCCCGACCCTTGCCCCCACCCTCCCCACGACCCTTGCCCCCACCCTCCCCTCGACCCTTGCCCCCACCCTCCCCTCGACCCTTGCCCCCACCCTCCCCTCGACCCTTGCCCCCACCCTCCCCTCGACCCTTGCCCCACCCTCCCCTCGACCCTTGCCCCCACCCTCCCCTCGACCCTTGCCCCCACCCTCTCCCCTCAATCCCGCACAAACCTCTCAGCAAATGAGACATTCCACAGGTGCGTCTGACCTCACCCCCGCCAGTTTGTGGGCTAAAACAGAGCTGGTTTAACTGCAGCTACAGCACAGGGGTATCGGAGATTATCAATTGGTTATAACATGGCTGCCAGGAACAGTCACCTTTGCAGCTGGTTAGAGGTCCTGTTGTTGTTTGTCTCTCAAGGACTTCAAGTTCATCAGATGTGAGGCCAGGTACCTGTAAGAGTACACAGACAGGGTGGGCATAAAACCGCAGCACCATGTGCCTCAGCTTGAGCCAACACAACACCCACCCAGGCATTGCTCAACACTGTGCACAGTGACTGAACAACAGGCCAAGGATCACATCGCTCCAGCACAGGCATTGCTCAGCACTGTGCACAGTGACTGAACAACAGGCCAAGGATCACATCGCTCCAGCACAGGCATTGCTCAACACTGTGCACAGTGACTGAACAACAGGCCAAGGATCACATCGCTCCAGCACAGGCATTGCTCAACACTGTGCACAGTGACTGAACAACAGGCCAAGGGTCACATCGCTCCAGCACAGGCATTGCTCAACACTGTGCACAGTGACTGAACAACAGGCCAAGGATCACATCGCTCCAGCACAGGCATTGCTCAGCACTGTGCACAGTGACTGAACAACAGGCCAAGGGTCACATCGCTCCAGCACAGGCATTGCTCAACACTGTGCACAGTGACTGAACAACAGGCCAAGGATCACAACACTCCAGCACAGGCATTGCTCAGCACTGTGCACAGTGACTGAACAACAGGCCAAGGGTCACATCGCTCCAGCACAGGCATTGCTCAACACTGTGCACAGTGACTGAACAACAGGCCAAGGGTCACATCGCACCAGCACAGGCATTGCTCAGCACTGTGCACAGTGACTGAACAACAGGCCAAGGGTCACAACACTCCAGCATGGGATTTAGACCAGGTGCAGGAAAAGTGCCCGAGTATATGGAGGGACATCGTGCTTGACTAATCTACTGGAATTTTTTGAGGATGAAACTGGTAAAATAGATAAGGGAGAACCAGTGGATGTGGTGTATTTGGACTTTCAGAAGGCTTTCGATAAGGTCCCGCATAAGAGATTAGCATGTAAAGTTAAGGCACATGGGATTGGGGGCAAGGTACTGACTTGGATAGAGAACTGGTTGGCAGACAGAAAGCAAAGAGTTGGAATAAACGGCTCTTTTTCCGAGTGGCAGGCAGTGACTAGTGGGGTACCGCAGGGATCGGTCCTAGGACCCCAGCTATTCACAATATATATTAATGATCTAGACGAGGGAACTAGATGTAATATCTCCAAATTTGCAGACGACACAAAGCTGGGTGGGCGTGTGTGCTGTGAGGAGGATGCAGAGAAACTCCAGGATGATTTGGACATGTTGGGTGATTGGGCAGAAGCATGGCAAATGCAATAGAACGTGGATAAATGCGAGGTTATCCACTTTGGTGTCAAAAACAGGAAGGCAGATTATTATCTGAATGGCAATAGATTGGGAGAAGGGGAAGTGCAACGAGACCTGGGTGTTCTTGTGTACCAGTCGCTGAAGGTAAGCATGCAGGTGCAGCAGGCGGTTAAGAAGGCAAATGGTATGTTGGCCTTCGTAGCGAGAGGGTTTGTGTACAGGAATAAGGATGTCTTGCTGCAGTTGTACAGGGCCTTGGTGAGACCACATCTTGAGTATTGTGTGCAGTTTTGGTCGCCTTATCTGAGGAAGAATGTTCTTGCCATGGAAGGAGTTCAGCGAAGATTCACCAGGCTGATACCTGGGATGGCAGGAATGATGTACGAGGAGAGATTGGGTCGATTGGGCTTGTACTCGCTGGAGTTTAGAAGAATGAGAGGGGATCTCATTGAAACTTATAAAATTCTGACAGGACTGGACAGACTAGATGCAGGAAGGATGTTCCCGATGGCGGAGGAGTCCAGAACCAGGGGTCACAGTCTAAGGATAAGGGGTAGGCCATTTAGGACAGAAATGAGGAGGAATTTCTTCACCCAGAGAGTGGTGAACCTGTGGAATTCTCTACCACAGAAGGCAGTAGAGGCCAATTCATTAAATATATTCAAGAAGGAGTTGGATATATTTCTCAAGGCTAAAGGGATCAAGGGGTATGGGGAGAAAGCAGGGACAGGGTACTGAGTTTGGATGATCAGCCATGATCGCATTGAATGGCGGAGCAGGCTCGAGGGGCCGAATAGCCTACTCCTGCTCCTATCTTCTATGTTTCTATGAATGTGAGGGGCAACTGCACACAGCTCCAGAGAATCACAGCCCCAGTTAAAGCTGCTGCTCACAGAGCTCACCGAGTGTTCCCGGGAATATTTGATGCTCTGACATTATCCCACACTGCATCACACGCAACCCCAGCAAATGTACTTAAGCGATAACTGACCATTGCTCAGAAGACAGGCAGACTGCATCACTACATTTCACAAGAGAATTCAATACACGTTTCCCCTGGTCTCCCACAGACACTGACTCTCACTGGGGAACAGTTCCACAGACACTGACTCTCACTGGGGTACAGTTCCACAGACACTGACTCTCACTGGGGTACAGTTCCACAGGTACTGACTCTCACTGGGGTACAGTTCAACAGACACTGACTCTCACTGGGGTACAGTTCCACAGACACTGACTCTCACTGGGGTACAGTTCCACAAACACTGACTCTCACTGGGATACAGTTCCACAGACACTGACTCTCACTGGGGTACAGTTCCACAGACACTGACTCTCACTGGGGTACAGTTCCACAGACACTGACTCTCACTGGGGTACAGTTCAACAGACACTGACTCTCACTGGGGTACAGTTCCACAGACACCGACTCTCACTGGGATACAGTTCCACAGACACTGACTCTCACTGGGTTACAGTTCCACAAACACTGACTCTCACTGGGGTACAGTTCCACAGACACTGACTCTCACTGGGGTACAGTTCCACAGACACTGACTCTCACTGGGGTACAGTTCCACAGACACTGACTCTCACTGGGGAACAGTTCCACAGACTCTCACTGGGGTACAGTTCCACAGACACTGACTCTCACTGGGGTACAGTTCCACAGACACTGACTCTCACTGGGGTACAGTTCCACAGACACTGACTCTCACTGGGGTACAGTTCCACAGACACTGACTCTCACTGGGGTACAGTTCCACAGACACTGACTCTCACTGGGGTACAGTTCCACAGACACTGACTCTCACTGGGGTACAGTTCCACAGACTCTCACTGGGGTACAGTTCCACAGACACTGACTCTCACTGGGGTACAGTTCCACAGACTCTCACTGGGGTACAGTTCCACAGACACTGACTCTCACTGGGGTACAGTTCCACAGACACTGACTCTCACTGGGGTACAGTTCCACAGACACTGACTCTCACTGGGGTACAGTTCCACACACACTGACTCTCACTGGGGTACAGTTCCACAGACACTGACTCTCACTGGGGTACAGTTCCACAGACACTGACTCTCACTGGGGTACAGTTCCACAGACACTGACTCTCACTGGGGTACAGTTTCACAGACACTGACTCTCACTGGGGTACAGTTTCACAGACACTGACTCTCACTGGGGTACAGTTCCACAGATGCTGACTCTCACTGGGGTACAGTTCCACAGACACTGACTCTCACTGGGGTTCAGTTCCACAGACACTGACTCTCACTGGGGTACAGTTCCACAGACACTGACTCTCACTGGGGTACAGTTCCACAGACACTGACTCTCACTGGGGTACAGTTCCACAGACACTGACTCTCACTGGGGTACAGTTCCACAGACCCTAATCCCCTCTCTCACCTACGTCATGTTGTAGCAGTGTCTCCCCAGTAAACTCCACAGGATATCAACCGGCGAGAATCAGTTCCGTGCCGGAATGCTCGACCAGCGTGCTACATCCGGTTCAGTGCGGACGCCACCTTGGTGAGGGAGTCTGAACAGCTCACGTCCGGTCACCATCTTAGTGAGGGAGACGTTTCAGAGAACGTACGGTCGGCATCTTGGTGCGGGACACGTTTCAGCGAACGTCCGCTCGCCATCTTAGTGAGGGAGACGTTTCAGAGAACGTACTGTCGCCATCTTGGTGAGGGACACGTTTCAGCGAACTTACTGTCACCATCTTGGTGAGGCAGACGGTGCTGAGAACTTGTGGAAGCCAACTTGGTGATGGGGAAGCTTCAGGGGGCGTGCGGGCGCCATGTTGGTGAGGGATCTGACAGGAGGGCGCGCAAATCGGGGACTGGAGAGTTGGTGGCCGAGTGCTCACTGCTCCCGAGGGCCGCGCAGGGCTGAATAAAATTGCTGGTAACATAGGTGACAAAGGCAGGTTTTAATGAGGTTTTCAGCAGCAGATGAACTAAAGCAGGGGCGATGTTATGGAGGTTGAAATAGTGATGGCGCAGGGCAGCTCAACTCGAGGTCGAATAGGATGCGGAGGTTACAGACAGTCTGAGGCAGTGGTCAGGGAGAGGGATGGAGTCTGGAGAAGAGTTTCGACCTGAAACGTTAACTCTGTTTCAATCTCCACGGATGTTACCTGACCTGCTGAGTTTTTCCAGCTTTTTCTGTTGTGTCCTCAAAAGGGTGGAGGGCTGCGAGGTGTTTGTTGCTGATCCAGGAGGGGACTAAACCTTGCTTTAAATCCTCCAGATTGCTGCGGCCCTCGCCCAGCAACCATGCTTCGTACAGCACGCACACCTCGTTTTGCGCAGCCTGGTCAGAAGCGTTTCTGCCCTCCCTGATGAGAGCATTTACCGTCTTTGCATGTTTTTCCAGCTCCGCGATGATCTCCTTCAAATGGAGAGTCATGGCCTGGTCTTCATGCAACTCAGAACCTACCACCTTATTCTCATCAGTTAAAATACCTTTAATTGCGTTTTTAGACCATTAATCTGGGTATGCAGCTCAATGTCATCTAAACTGTTGATGACCGAGGATCCCGTGTTGAAACCAGTTAAAACGTCATTAAAAACACCCTTTCTTTGCCTCCCAACCCCGTCCCAAACCTCGTTGTGAGTGTCCGAAAAGTCAAATTCACGGAATTTTCGAAACATGTCAGTGTCGGGGTCGTGGGCAGGGGCCGTCGGGGGCGGGTCACTAGTTCAGTGGCATTAACCGAGATTGAGTACGGGATCGCGCATGCGTCCAGGCGAGACTCCCAGTCCATCCCCCTCCCGTTATTTTGCCACTGGCTGTGGAAAATGATGGAAACGCCTGTGGGGCAGACTTTCTCTGATCCCCACATACAGACGTAGATCCCCTGATCCGGTTCCCACCATTTATCCCAGCACACACTTAACCCTCCCTGGGTCCCTGTAATGGTCCTGTGAGTGTCATTCCCTAACCTTTCCCACTCTACCCTGGGGTTCCCCATGTCTTTGCTTAACTTTCTGAGCCACCACCACCTATCCAGGGGAACATTCCCTTTACAGGTCAAACATATTCTTTTGCCCACGGTGACGCTAATCTTTGGGGTGATGACTCGTATTCTCGGGCACTGGAGGGAGGCCTCCCCATATGTGAAGCCGGTCTCGCTAGAATACTGGGTTCAATTGGATCCCGGCCAGCTCCCCTCATGGACAAACGAGGTGATTTCATCCGCCTCCCGTAGACCACTTCCATCGTGTGCTGGGGCGCTCTCGTCCCCGAGCATCCGAAGATATGATGGTCCTCGACATCGCCCCTTCTCGCGAGGCTCAGCCCGAACAGGGCGAGCAGGATTATTCCTCTGTACATTTCGAAAATTCTGAAAAAGACATAAAAGCATCTAGCCAGGTTCCCTGGAGGCTCCCTGGCTCGGGGGAAGTGTGATTGGGTCCCGCGACCTCAGCTCACGTAGACAACACTCTGGAACAGTTCCATACTTAAAACTTATACACTACCGGTTCCTTGCCTAGAATTAAATTAAAAACACCCTAACTTAATCCTCTATACACATTAATTAAAATGATACTACCTAAACTATATACATCCGCTGCCCGTCTCCGGGCAGCCAGCCTAATCCCTGTTTGGGCTGCTACAGGCTGCACCCTGTGGCGTGGCTGCACTGATCTCCACTACTGGTCCCTCGCAGCTTATGGCTGCTGGCTGGGGACCTCTGTCTTTCGGCTTCTCCCGGACACGGAAGACCGTCCCTTTTAACCGAAGAGCCGGTGACCATACTTTTCTGGGCTGGGGTGGCCGGGGAGACCTCCTGGGGAGTGCTACCGGTGGGGCTACCCTGGCGAGCGGACCCTTGGCTCGGGTCACAGTCCTTGCTGGCTGGGGGCCTTCTCCCTCGGGTCCCTCCCCTCCCAAAACTGAAGTGGGGACGGGCAATCCCTCGCCACCGGCTGCCGGCGGCTGAGGGTCTTCCCCTCCAGGCTCAAAACCTGGTTTGGGCTCGGGGCCATTTGATTCGGGCTCCCTCTCCTCGGAATCCCATAGGAGAGGGGGAGTGGTCTGGACAAAGTGCTGGGGAACTTCTCCCTTGACGCACGCGACTGCGCCTGCGTGTGCAGCCTGTGTGTGCGCGCCCGCTGCGGGCTGAGGATTTCTAACCTCGGGTTGAATCCCAGCTGCCTGTTTCCCTGCCTCCGGCTTAAACAACTTACACTGGTCATGAACCATTTTAAAAACCCTTAGCTGACCCTCTAAACTGCCAGCCCTCGCTGTTAACCTAGCGTTCTCCTCCCTTAAAGCCTGCTCAACTAACTTAGCCTCCGTAACCTGGCACCGCAGGTATTCCTCCATTTTACAGGAGCCCTCTTCCTGTGCGTGTCTTTCTGGGTGACACAGGTCGACAGGCTGCGCTGGCTCTAGTCATTGTGGGGCGTCAAAGGGGGTCAGGAAGAAAGATCATATCGACTCCAAGAGTGGCTCAATCGCAGCGGGAGGGATACCTGGCTCTGCCTTTTGGGCTGGGGCTGATGAATTCTTTCCCTTATAAAAGGCCCCAGAGACCAGGTAAGGCCTCACCGCGTCGGCGGGAATCCTGAGCGGCAGAGCGGGGCTATAAAAGGCCCCAGAGACCAGGTAAGGCCTCACAGCGTCGGCGGGAATCTCAAGCGGCAGAGCGGGGCTATAAAAGGCCCCAGAGACCAGGTAAGGCCTCACAGTGTCGGCGGGAATCTCGAGCGGCAGAGCGGGGCTATAAAAGGCCCCAGAGACCCAGGTAAGGCCTCACAGCGTCGGCGGGAAACTCGAGCGGCAGAGCGGGGCTATAAAAGGCCCCAGAGACCAGGTAAGGCCTCATCGTCGGCAGGAAACTCGAGCGGCAGAGCGGGGCTATAAAAGGCCCCAGAGACCAGGTAAGGCCTCACAGCGTCGGCGGGAAACTTGAGCGGCAGAGCGGGGCTATAAAAGGCCCCAGAGACCAGGTAAGGCCTCAGAGCGTCGGCGGGAAACTCGAGTGTCAGAGCGGGGCTATAAAAGTCCCAGAGACCAGTCTCCGAACTCAGAACTCGGAGGGAAGGAGTGAGGTTAAAAGTAATCCAAGTGTGACGTCACCAGAAAGCGGGTAAATGATTGGTTGGTAAGTATTTCTCTTTTTTTTAAGCTTAAACTCTGTGGTTTATAGTTTCTAAGGTGCGATATTCATCATCTAGAATCGGGGCAGAGGGTATTTACAAATAATATTAATAAATTTAATTAATTACATAGAATGGGAGGTCAGGTGATGTGTTGCTGCTGCAATATGTGGGAGCTGGTGGACACCATTGATGCTCACGGTGATCACATTTGCAGTAAGTGTTGGCTGCTCGAGGAATTCTGGCTCCGTGTTGAAGAGCTGGAGTCCGAGCTTCAAATACTGAGACACATCAGGGAGGGGGAGAGTTACCTGGACTCTGTGTATCAGGAGGTAGTCACACCAATTAGATTAATTAATTCAGATGTAGTCTGTGGCCAGGGTCAGGATGGTGTGACTAGAAGTGAGGCAGGTACAGGGATCCAGGAGGTAGTGTTGGAGGAGCCGCAGCCCTTGCACTTGTCCAACAGGTTTGAGGCTCTTACTCCCTGTGAGGATGGGAACAGGGACTGCAGGGAGGATGAGCAACCTGGCCACAGCACCGTGGAGCGGGGGGCCATTCAAGTGGGGGGAGTTAAAAGAAATGTTGTAGTGGTAGGGGATAGTATCGTTAGGGGGATAGATAGAGTTCTTTGCAGCCGAGAGCGAGAGTCCCGAAGGCTGTGTTGCCTACCCGGTGCCAGGGTTAAGGACATCTCCTCTGGGCTGGAGAGAAACTTGGAGTGGGAGGGGGAGGATCCAGTTGTCGTGGTCCATGTTGGTACCAACGACATAGATTGGACAAGGAAGGAGGTTCTGCTGAGGGAGTTTGAGCAGCTAGGGGCCAAATTAAAAAGCAGAACCACAAGGGTAATAATCTCTGGATTACTACCTGAGCCACGTGCAAATTTGGCTAGGGTAAATAAAATTAGAGAGTTAAATGCGTGGCTCAAAGACTGGTGTGGGAGAAATGGGTTTTGCTTCCTGGGACACTGGCACCAGTACTGGGACAGGAGAGAGCTGTTCCGTTGGGACGGACTTCACTTGGCCAGTGCTGGGACTAGAATCCTGGCGAATCGAATAACTAGGGCTGTAGAGAGGGCTTTAAACTAATTAGTGGGGGGGGGGGTTTTAAGAGAGGGAAAAATAAAAATGACAGCGGAGAAGGCAATAGAGCAAGGTAGCAGTGGGGGAATTAAAAACCAGAGCGTGTCAGGAAGGGACAGAATGTATAATGATAAAGGTAAAGGAGTAAAAGGGGTAAAAGCAGGAATAAATAGTCAGAAAACATATTTGAAAGTTCTTTATCTGAATGCACGCAGCATTCGTAACAAAATTGACAAGTTGACGGTGCAAATAACTACACATGGGTATGATCTGGTGGCCATTACGGAAACATGGCTGCAAGATAATCATGACTAGGAACTAAACATACAAGGGTATTTGACAATTAGGAAGGACAGACAGGAAGGAAAGGGAGGTGGGGTTGCTATGTTAATCAAGGATGGAATCACTGCAATAGTCAGAAATGATATTTGGTCAAAGGATCAGGATAGTGAAACAGTTTGGGTGGAGATAAGAAATAATAAGGGGAAAAAGTCACTAATGGGTGTAGTCTATAGGCCTCCTAACAGTTGCAACTCTGTTGGTCGGAGTATAAATCAGGAAATAGTTGGGGCTTGTAATAAGGGAACAGCTATAATCATGGGAGATTTTAACTTTCATATTGACTGGACTAATCAAATTGGGCTTGGCAGCATTGAGGAAGAGTTCATAGAGTGTATTAGGGACGGGTTCCTTGAGCAGTATGAAACAGAACCAACCAGGGGGCAGGCAATCTTAGATCTGGTCCTGTGTAATGAGACAGGATTAATAAAAAATGTCCTAGTAAAGGGTCCCCTTGGAATGAGTGACCATAACATGGTTGAATTCCAAATTTAGTTTGAGGGTGAGAGAGTTGGATCTCAAACCAGCGTACTAAGCTTAAATAAAGGAGACTATGAAGGTATGAGAGTAGAATTGACTAAAGTGGACTGGGAAAACAGATTAAAGTGTAAGACGGTACAAGAGCAGTGGTCTACATTCAAGGAGACATTTCACATCTTTCAAGATAAATATATTCCACTGAGGAAAAAGGGGAGTAAAAGAAAAGACAGCCATCCGTGGCTTAGTAAAGTAATGAAGGATAGTATTCGACTGAAAACAAGGGCATATAAAGTAGCCAAATCTAGTGGGAGGATAGAAGATTGGGAAGCATTTAAAAGCCAGCAAACAATAACTAAAAGATTAATTAAGAAAGGGAAGATAGATTATGAAAGTAAACTAGCAAAAAATATAAAAACAGATAGCAAGAGTTTCGACAGCTATATAAAAAGAAAAAGGGGGGCCAAAGTGAACATTGGTCCCTTAGAGGATGGGACCGGGAAACTAGTGCTGGGGAACATGGAGATGGCAAAGACGCTGAACAAATATTTTGTATCAGTCTTTACAGTAGAGGACACTAAAAATATCCCAACACTGGACAAACGGGGCAATGGGGGGGGGGGAGGAGCTAAACACGATTAAAATCACTAAGGAGATGGTACTCAGTAAAATAATGGGACTTAAGGCGGATAAATCCCCTGGACCAGATGGCCTACATCCTAGGGTCTTGAGAGAAGTGGCGGTAGGGATTGTGGATGCATTGGTGATCATTTTCCAGAACTCCCTGGACTCAGGAAAGGTCCCGGCAGATTGGAAAACTGCTAATGTAACACCCTTATTTAAGAAGGGAAGTAGACAAAAAGCTGGAAACTATAGACCAGTTAGCCTAACATCTGTGGTTGGCAAAATGTTGGAGTCCATTATTAAGGAAACAGTAACAGAGCATTTGGATAAACATAATTTAATAGGACAGAGTCAGCATGGTTTTACGAAGGGGAAGTCATGTTTGACAAATTTGCTCGAATTCTTTGAGGATGTAACATACAGGGTGGATAAAGGGGAACCAGTGGATGTAGTGTATTTGGACTTCCAAAAGGCATTTGACAAGGTTCCACACAAAAGATTACTGATCAAGATAAAAAATCACGGGATTGGGGGTAATATACTGGCATGGGTGGAAGATTGGCTATCTAACAGAAAACATAAGAACATAAGAAATAGGAGCAGGAGTAGGCCAATCGGCCCCTCGAGCCTGCTCCGCCATTCAATAAGATCATGGCTGATCTGATCCTAACTGCCAATCCAGTATCACAGAACCATCTCCTGAATCTAACAGAATTAGACACATGAAATAGGAGCAGGATCCGGCTACACGGCCCCTGGGCCCGCTCCGCTACCCACAGGGCCATGACCGATCCGAACCTAGACTCATGTCCAAATTCCTGCCCGGTCCCCGTAAGCCTTAATTCCCTTTACTTCTAGGAAACTGTCTATTTCTGTTTTAAATTTATGTAATGATGTAGCTTCTACAGCTTTTTGGGGCAGCATATTCCATGGACCTACCACCCTCTGACTGAAGTAGTTCCTCCTCATCTCAGTTTTGAAAGAGCAGCCCCTTATTCTAAGACTGTGCCCCCTAGTTCTAGTTTCACCCATCATCGGGAACATCTTCCCTGCATCCACCCGATCCAACCCCTTCACAATCTTATATGTTTCAATAAGATCGCCTCTCATTCTTCTGAACTCCAATGAGTAGAGTCCCAATCTACTCAACCTCTCATCATATGTCCATCCCCTCATCCCCGGGATTAACCGAGTGAACCTTCTTTGTACTGACTCGAGAGCAAGTATGTCCTTTCTTAAGTATGGACACCAAAACTGTACGCAGTATTCCAGGTGCGGTCTCACCAATACCTTGTACAACTGAAGCAATACCTCCCTATTTTTATATTCTATCCCCCTAGCAATGAAAGCCAACATTCCATTGGCCTTCTTAATCACTTGCTGCACCTGCATACTAACCTTTTGAGTTTCGTGCACCAGGAACCCCAGATCCCTTTGTACTTCAGTACTTTCCAGTTTCTTGCCATTAAGATAATAACTTGCTCTACGATTTTTCCTGCCAAAGTGCATAACCTCACACTTTCCAGTATTGTATTCCATCTGCCAAATCTCTGCCCACTTACTTAGCCTGTCTATGTCCCCTTGAAGGTTTTTTATGTCCTCCTCACTCACTACTTTCCCCCCCATCTTAGTATCATCTGCAAACTTTGATATGTTACACTCGGTCCCCTCCTCCAAATCGTTAATATAGATTGTAAAGAGTTGGGGACCCAGCACTGACCCCTGCGGAACACCACTAGTTACTGATTGCCAGTCTGAGAATGAACCATTTATCCCAACTCTCTGCCTTCTGTTAGATAGCCAATCCTCTATCCATGCCAGAATATTACCCCCAATCCCGTGATTTTTTATCTTAAGCAATAATCTTTTGTGTGGCACCTTGTTAAATGCCTTTTGGAAGTCTAAATACACTACGTCCACTGGTTCCCCTTTATCCACCCTATATGTTACTTCCTCAAAGAACTCCAGCAAATTTGTCAAACATGACTTCCCCTTCATAAAACCATGCTGACTTTGTCCTATTAAATTATGATTATCCAAATGTCCTGTTACTGTCTCCTTAATAATGGACTCCAAAATTTTACCTACCACAGATGTTAGGCTAACCGGTCTATAGTTACCAGCCTTCTGTCTACTGCCCTTTTTAAATAAGGGTGTTACATTAGCAGTTTTCCAGTCTGCCGGGACCATTGCCGAGTCCAGGGAGTTTTGGAAAATTATTACCAATGCATCCACAATCCCTACCGCCACTTCCCTCAAGACCCTAGGATGTAAGCCATCAGGTCCAGGTGATTTATCCGCCTTGAGTCCCATTATTTTACCGAGTACCACTTCCTTAGTGATTTTGATCGTGTTTAGCTCCTCCCCCCCTATAGCCCCCTGTTTGTCCAGTGTTGGGATATTCTTAGTGTCCTCTACTGTAAAGACTGATACAAAATATTCATTCAGTGTTTTTGCCATCTCCATATTTCCCACCATTAATTTCCCGGTCTCATCCTCTAAGGGACCAACATTTACTTTAGCCACCCTTTTTCTTTTTATATAACTATAAAAACTCTTACTATCTGTTTTTATATTTTTTGCTAATTTACTTTCATAATCTATCTTCCCTTTCTTAATCAATCTTTTTGTTATTTTTTGCTGTCTTTTAAAGTTTTCCCAATCCTCTATCCTCCCACTAGATTTGGCTACCTTATATGCCCTTGTTTTTAGTCGAATACTATCCTTAATTTCTTTACTTAGCCACGGATGGCTGTCTTTTCTTTTACACCCTTTTCTTCTCAGTGGAATATATATTTTTTGGAAGTTGTAAAATAACTCCTTAAATGTACACCACTGATCATGTATCGTCTTACCCTTTAATCTATTTTCCCAATCCATTCTACTCATACCTTCATAGTCTCCTTTATTCAAGCTTAGCACGCTTGTTTGAGATCCAACCTTCTCACCCTCTAATTGAATATGGAATTCAACCATGTTATGGTCACTCATTCCAAGGGAATCCTTTACTAGGAAATTTTTAATTAATCCTGTCTCGTTACACAGGACCAGATCTAAGGTTGCTTGCCCCCTGGTCGGTTCAGTTACATACTGCTCAAGAAACCCATCCCTAATACACTCAATGAACTCATCCTCAAGGCAGCCCTGCCCAATTTGATTTGTCCAATTAATATGATAGTTAAAATCCCCCATAATTATAGATGTTCCCTTATTACAAGCCTCAACTATTTCCTGATTGGTACTCCGTCCAACAGAGTTGCCACAGTTCGGAGGCCTATAGACTACGCCCACTAGTGTTTTTTTCCCCTTATTATTCCTTACCTCCACCCAAACTGTTTCATTGTCCTGATCTTTTGACCCAATATCATTTCTCTGTATTACAGTGATTCCTTCCTTTATTAACATAGCCACCCCACCTCCCCTTCCTTCCTGCCTGTCCTTCCTGATTGTTAAATAACCTGGTATGTTTAATTCCCAGGCATTGTCACCCTGCAGCCATGTTTCTGTAATGGCCACAAGATCATACCCATATGTAGTTATTTGTGCCATTAACTCATCTATTTTGTTACGAATGCTACGTGCATTCAGATAGAGAACTTTCAAAGATGTTTTGTGACACTTAGTTCCTGCTTTTGCCCTTTTTATTACTTTACCTTTTACTCCATACCTTCTGCCCCTTTCTGACATGCTCTGGTTTTTAATTTCCCCACTGCTACCTAAGTCTATGACCTTCTCTGTTGTCATTTGTATTATTTGTTCTCTAGGAACCTCCCCCCCACTAGTTAGTTTAAAGCCCTCTCTACAGCCCTAGTTATATGATCCGCCAGGACTCTAGTCCCAGCACTGGCCAAGTGAAGCCCGTCCCAACGGAACAGCTTCCTCCTGCCCCAGTACTGGTGCCAGTGTCCCAGGAAGCAAAACCCATTTCTCCCACACCAGTCTTTGAGCCACGCATTTAACTCTCTAATTTTATTTGTCCTAGCCAAATTCGCTCGTGGCTCAGGTTGTGGTTCTGCTTTTTAATTTGTCCCCTAGCTGCTCAAACTCCCTCAGCAGAACCTCCTTCCTTGTCCTATCTATGTCGTTGGTACCAACATGGACCACGACAACTGGATCCTCCCCCTCCAACTCCAAGTTTCTCTCCAGTCCAGAGGAGATGTCCTTAACCCTGGCACCGGGCAGGCAACACAGCCTTCGGGACTCTCGCTCTCGGCTGCAGAGAACTCTATCTATCCCCCTAATGATACTATCCCCTACCACTACAACATTTCTTTTAACTCCCCCCACTTGAATGGCCCCCCGCTCCACGATGCTGTGGCCAGGTTGCTCATCCTCCCCGCAGTCCCTGTTCCCATCCTCACAGGGAGCAAGAGCCTCGAACCTGTTGGACAAGTGCAAGGGCTGCGGCTCCTCCAACACTACCTCCTGGATCCCCGTACCTGCCTCACTTCTAGTCACACCATCCTGACCCTGGCCACGGACTACATCTGAATTAATTAATCTAATTGGTGTGACTACCTCCTGATACACAGAGTCCAGGTAACTCTCCCCCTCCCTGATGTGTCTCAGTGTTTGAAGCTCGGACTCCAGCTCTTCAACACGGAGCCGGAATTCCTCGAGCAGCCAACACTTACTGCAAATGTGATCACCGTGAACATCAATGGTGTCCACCAGCTCCCACATATTGCAGCAGCAACACATCGCCTGATTTCCCATTCTATGTAATTAATTAAATTTATTAATATTACTCTTAAATACCCTCTGCCTCGATTCTAGATGGTGAATATCACACCTTAGAAACTATAAACCAAAGAGATTTAAGCTTAAAAAGGGAGAAATACTCACCAACCAATCACTTACCCACTTTCTGGTGACGTCACACTTGGATTACTTTTTACCTCTCTCCTTCCCTCCGAGTCCCCAGACTGGAGACTGGTCTCTGGGGCTTTTATAGCCCCGCTCTGCCGCTCAGGATTCCCGCCGACGCTGTGAGGCCTTACCTGGTCTCTGGGACTTTTATAGCCCCGCTGCTGCCGCTCAGGATTCCCGCCGACGCTGTGAGGCCTTACCTGGTCTCTGGGACTTTTATAGCCCCGCTGCTGCCGCTCAGGATTCCCGCCGACGCACTGAGGCCTTACCTGGTCTCTGGGGCTTTTATAGCCCCGCTCTGCCACTCAGGATTCCCGCCGACGCTGTGAGGCCTTACCTGGTCTCTGGGGCTTTTATAGCCCCGCTCTGCCGCTCGAGATTCCCGCCGACGCTGTGAGGCCTTACCTGGTCTCTGGGGCTTTTATAGCCCCGCTCTGCCGCTCGAGATTCCCGCCGACGCTGTGAGGCCTTACCTGGTCTCTGGGACTTTTATAGCCCCGCTGCTGCCGCTCAGGATTCCCGCCAATGCTGTGAGGCCTTACCTGGTCTCTGGGACTTTTATAGCCCCGCTCTGCCGCTCAGGATTCCCGCCGACGCTGTGAGGCCTTACCTGGGGCTCTGGAGCCTTTTATAGCCCCGCTCTGCCGCTCAGGATTCCCGCCGACGCTGTGAGGCCTTACCTGGTCTCTGGGACTTTTATAGCCCCGCTGCTGCCGCTCAGGATTCCCGCCGACGCTGTGAGGCCTTACCTGGTCTCTGGGACTTTTATAGCCCCGCTCTGCCGCTCAGGATTCCCGCCGACGCTGTGAGGCCTTACCTGGTCTCTGGGACTTTTATAGCCCCGCTCTGCCGCTCAGGATTCCCGCCGACGCTGTGAGGCCTTACCTGGGGCTCTGGAGCCTTTTATAGCCCCGCTCTGCCACTCAGGATTCCCGCCGACGCTGTGAGGCCTTACCTGGTCTCTGGGACTTTTATAGCCCCGCTCTGCCGCTCAGGATTCCCGCCGACGCTGTGAGGCCTTACCTGGGCGCTGGGCCTTTTATAGCCCCGCTCTGCCGCTCAGGATTCCCGCCGACGCTGTGAGGCCTTACCTGGTCTCTGGGCCTTTTATAGCCCCGCTCTGCCGCTCAGGATTCCCGCCGACGCTGTGAGGCCTTACCTGGTCTCTGGGCCTTTTATAGCCCCGCTCTGCCGCTCAGGATTCCCGCCAACGCTGTGAGGCCTTACCTGGTCTCTGGGACTTTTATAGCCCCGCTCTGCCGCTCAGGATTCCCGCCGACGCTGTGAGGCCTTACCTGGTCTCTGGGACTTTTATAGCCCCGCTCTGCCGCTCTGGATTCCTGCCGATGCTGAGTTGGGATAAATGGTTCGTTCTCGGGCTGGCAATCAGTAACTAGTGGTGTTCCGCAGGGCTCAGTGCTGGGACCCCAACTCTTTACAATCTATATTAACAATTTGGAGGAAGGGACTGAGTGCAACATATCCAAGTTTGCCGACGATACAAAGATGGGAGGGAAAGCAGTGAGTGAGGAGGACATAAAAAACCTGCAAAAGGACATAGACAGGCTAAGTGAGTGGGCAGAGATTTGTCAGATGCAATATAATGTTGGAAAGTGTGAGGTTATGCACTTTGGCAGAAAAAATCAAAGAGCAAGTTATCTAAATGGAGAGAAACTGCACAGTGCTACAGTACAAAGGGATCTGGGGGTCCTGGTGCATGAAACACAAAAAGTTAGTATGCAGGTGCAGCAGGTGAGCAGGAAGGCCAATGGAATCTTGGCTTTTATTGCAAGGGGGTGGAGTATAAAAACAGGGAAGTCTTGCTTCAGTTATACAGGGTATTGGTGAGGCCACACCTGGAATACTGCGTGCAGTTTTCGTTTCCATATTTAAGAAAAGATATACTTGCTCTCGAGGCGGTTCAGAGAAGGTTCACTCGGTTGATTCCAGAGATGAGGGGGTTGAAGTATGAGGAAAGGTTGAGTAGGTTGGGACTCTACTCATTGG
Source organism: Somniosus microcephalus (assembly GCF_052327205.1). Taxonomy (NCBI): domain Eukaryota; kingdom Metazoa; phylum Chordata; class Chondrichthyes; order Squaliformes; family Somniosidae; genus Somniosus; species Somniosus microcephalus. The sequence continues at coordinate 68,201,920 of NC_141009.1, forward strand.
AGTTCAGAAGAATGAGAGGTGATCTTATCGAAACATATAAGATTGTGAGGGGGCTTGATCGGGCGGATGCGGTGAGGATGTTTCCACTGATGGGTGAGACTAGAACTAGGGGGCATAATCTTAGAATAAGGGGCTGCACTTTCAAAACTGAGATGAGGAGAAACTTCTTCACTCAGAGGGTAGTAAATCTATGGAATTTGCTACCCCAGAGAGCTGTGGAAGCTGCAACATTAAATAAATTTAAAATGGAGATAGACAGTTTCCTAGCTGATAAGGGAATTAGGGGTTACGGGGAGAGGGCAGGGAAGTGGACGTGAGTCTAGATTCGGATCAGCCATGATCCTATTGAATGGCGGAGCAGGCCCGAGGGGCCGTATGGCCTACTCCTGCTCCTATTTCTTATGTTCTTATGTTCTTCCAGGGATTCTTACAATCCTTGTGCCAGTGGCCGTCCTTCCCGCACCCGTAACAGTTTAACTTAGTCTGGGAGGGACGGTTCCCCTCCTGGTGCCACTCTTTCTTACTCTGGCTCCCAGGTTTAACCTCATGGACTTTTCCCTTGGGTTGGGGTGTCTCGGTACCCCTTATATTTTTAAATGCTATAGTGAGCTGGCAGATCACCGTTTCCTCGGTGGTCTGGGGGCTACTAGGGTCAAACCAGGCCGCAGCCTGGGCTCGGATTTGGGGCAGGCAGTTTGTGATTAGACAACGGAGCCAGTGGGTCAATTGAACTTGGTTCAGTAATGCCCGCGCTGGCATTCCCGGGCATGCGCTCCGGTAGACTGGCCACAGCCTGTCTGCGAACGCCTGCGGGGACTCCTCTGGGAGCTGTACCGTTTTTTCCACCCGGGTGAACGGACTACCGTCATTGAGTCCCACGGCCTCCAATATCTCCTTCCTCACATCCTCATAATCCTTCTGCCCGTTTTTACATTCATCAGATAGGGTCTGGAGGAGATTACTCCCCAGAGAAAACCGCAGCATCTTAGCTTGCTCTGTGTCATCGCAGTCATTGACGCACGCTGCCTGTTCTATCTCCCTGAAGTGCAGAGAGGGGTCTCCCTTTTCGGTGAGCTTGGGGATGTGGCTAACCATGGCCCTGAGCTGTTGGGTGCCATGCGGCACCACAAACTGATTTTGGATGGCCCCTGGGTCCTCGTCATCAACGGGCGGGCCGTACCTCCGTTGTCGGAGTGGGTACACCGGTCCTGGTCCCGGCCTATCTAGCAGGACCTGCTGTGCTTCCTCTACCACTTCATCCTCCACCCCCCCTTGCTGCCAGACCTCCTGAAAACTCGGAGCTATGGGTGGCGGCCGTGGGACCCCTGATTCCCTAGCCAACTTTGTCCTGGGTGCTGCCTGTGGGACGGTTCGGTTTGGGTTGCTGGTAAAGTCCGACTGGCCCGCCTTTGGGCTGATGAGGCATATCATCCCCTTTGCCCTCAATAAGGCCATGCCCAAGCTTTCTATCTCCTCCCTACAGGGCCCGTGATTTGCCTCCTCGAAGCCCCGGTCGCAGGCTAGCTTATATGCTGCCTTTACCTCCCTTACTTTCTCCTCCTGCTCTTTTAATTTTTGGGTAAGGTCGCAAATTGTGTCCTGCAGCCTTACCTCGCTGCCCCTTGCCTCTCTAACCTGGTATTCTAAGTGCTCCATCTTGCGCCTAGCGCTGGCTTTACTTTCAGCGGCCTGGTATTCCAGGCGCTCTACCCTTGCCTGATGTTCCCGTTGCACCTCGACGGCCCGGGCCTCCAGACACTCTACTTTTGCCTGGTGTTCCTTGGCCATCTGCGCTCTTTCTTGGCTTAAAGCCTGAAGCGCCACTAGCACCTTCTCTTCCGCTGCAACCTTATCCTGCATTTCTAGGGCCAATTTCTTGAGCTTGGCAGCCTGTGCTGCTACAACCCTGTCCAGCACTAGGATTTGTTTCTTATAGCACATTAACCAGACTGCCTTTTCAATTGCCCTCTTATGCTGTTTACTCGCCATCCACTGGGCGGCGGCGTCTATGGGACGCTCGGCCTTTAACATAGCGCCCACCCATTTCTTGGCGATATTGACCTTTCTACACACATAAGTGGACAACCTCTCTTCCATTGCGGTTTCTCCCTCCGCACCACTGTCTGTTATATCACATACTGTCGCCGATGTCCTTGCCACGGTCGCCATTTCTGTAGGGGGTTTTGGTTTGGGGTTTGTGTCTGGCCAGTCAGGCGTATCTGAGCTGCTCCAGCCCTGTGCGGTTCGAATCGCTTCCCCTCTGGTTCTGACCACCGGACTTATTACGAGTAGCGATATAAACAAAACGAGACCAGTGGTTTGGTGCAAAGAAAACCAATGTTTATTAAAAATAGAGAAAAATAAACACTATACAGAGAAAATCACTATGTATGTAACACAATTACACTTAGCGGGGGAGGAAAAACGGACACATTGAGGGAAAATGACTAAAATGACAATTTTAGCAATCCCCTTAACTCCCACCCTTTACACCTGTCTAAGTTGTTTTGCGATGGGCCAGAAAGTTTATGCTCACCAGTCTCGGATGTTAGAACGCCTGCTCCGTGCCCTGTTGCCTGCCGATGTCTTTAGGGTTTTCACTGCCCAGAGCAGAGCTACCCCAGTGATTCAAAGGTAACTGTCGGTATCCTGCTTCCCTGGACGGGCTTTTTGTCGTCGATCTTCTTGATGGTAAGGCAGGGCACCGGAGTCCAGGCGAGAGAGAGAGAGAGAGATGGCTTCCTGAGGGACTACTTATACCCCTTTCTGGGAGCCCTTATCACTCACCAGATCAGCCTGTTTCTTTGTCTGACCTGGACGTGTTGAAGATGATACAAAGGAAACTGATCTGGGCCCATCAACCTGGATGGCCGGTTAATCGGTCTTTAAACGTCCCATAAGTGTTTCCCTTTGTGTAACTGGTCTTGTGATGGGGCCATTCCAGTATTAATGCCCCGTTGATCGTTTCCAAACAGTGTTGAAGTCAGCTAACGAAGGTCTGAATACAGCTATTACCCGTTGATTATCTGTGCAAACGGCCTTGATGGGTTTTAATCAGAGGCCCGAATGCCACTGTTTGCTTCTCATACATAAATGCAGAAGGCCTGTCTGCCTTCTAATTTCTGGAACATTCCTTCTTCGTCAGTCCAAACCTGAACTTTGCAGGCCTTGGCCATGAGGTTGACCGTAGCCATCTTGTTGGGCCCTGGAGCCCTGGATTTTAAACTCAGTCCAGCCAGGGTTTCTCCAATAAGCCAGAAGTAAATCTTCAGGGGAGACATGAAATTTGCAAATCCTTTCATCACGGGGGAGACCGGGTGTGTCAGTGATGGGGGTGGGATGTTGGGGGGAGATCCTGGAGGTCGGTGGGTGTGTACAGGTTAGCTGGTTGGGCCGGGAGGAAACACTCCTGATCAGTAGGAGTGCTGTAAATGCACTTAGATCCAACCCTTCTCGCCTGCCAGGTTTCCTGAGGCCCGGGAAACCCAGCCGGCATGGGCTAAAAATAAAAGCTCTATAAAAATGGAAGCACACAGCTTCCTTAAAAACCTGAGAGTGGATTGGTCGCTGGCCCCTCGTCCTGCCTCCGTTAAAACAGGAAATGGGCGGGCTCAAGGCCAATTGGGTTTCTGTTTCAGATTTTTAGCATTTTAACATCCCACCCAACCCAAACCCACCCTTTTTTGGGGGTTAAAGTTTCACCTGAATGGCTTCAGTCTTCCCAGTGTGTAATTGGAGGGAATTTATACCCATTCAGAACTGGATGTCAGACAAGCAGTCTACATCGGAGCAGGAGTAGGGCATTCAGCCCCTTGAGCCTGTTCTGCCATTCAATTGCATCAGGGATGGTCTTAACTCCATCGACCCTCCTTGGCTCCGTAACCCTTAACACCCTTGCCTACCAAAAATCTTATTAATCTCAGTTTTGACATTTTCAATTGATGTAATCGCAACAGCTTATTCGGGAGAGAGTTCTCGATTTCCGTTACCCTTTGTGTGAAGAAGTGCTTCCTGACATCACACCTGAACAGCCGAGCTTTAATTTTTAGGTTATGCCCCCTTGTTCTGGACTCCACCACCAGAGGAAATAGTTTCTATCTATGTACCCTAACAAGTCCTTTAATTATCTTAATTCTGAAGCACTTACATCATGGTTTCCATAGTGCGGGGACACAAAGTGGTGACTGTGCAGGTTTCTTTCAGTGTTAACATGTGTCAGTCGTATCGATTGGCCACATTTAATAATGTAAGAGGTTACACAACACCGGGTTATAGTCCAACAGTTTTATTTGAAATCACCAGCTTTCGGAGCGCTGCTCCTTTGTCAGGTGAAGTGGAGAGATGCATAAAGACACAGCTTATATAGTCAGGGAATAATGTCAGATGATTACAGGTAATCTTTCTAACTGGCATTTATCACACCTCGGCAGAGAGATAATCACAGCAATCAAAGGTGTGAATGGTGTCCAAACAGGTCAGTCAGGGAAACATTACATCAAAGAACAATGAGGTGGGGTCACAAGGGGTCAAATGTTGCATAGAAACATAGAAGATAGGAGCAGGAGTAGGCCATTCGGCCCTTCGAGCCTGCTCCGCCATTCAACGAGATCATGGCTGATCATCTAAACCCTAGCACCCGGTCCATACACCGACAGCCATCTCACCCAAGCCCTATCCCCGTAACCCCACGTATTTAATCCCCCCCTAACACTAAGGGCCAATTTTTATCATAGCCAATCAACCTAACCCGCACATCTTTGGACTGTGGGAGGAAACCGGAGCTCCCGGAGGAAACCCACGCAAGCACGGGGAGAATGTGCAAACTCCACACAGACAGTCACCCGAGGCCGGATTTGAACCCGGGTCCCTGGCGCTGTGAGGCAACAGTGTTAACCACTATTGCAGATGCTGGGGTCTGTATGAAAAACAAAAAAAAACAAAAAAAATTTTTTTTTGCTGGAAATCACAGCAGGTCCGGCCGCATCTGTGTAGAGAGAACAAGCCAACGACGACTCGAGTCTGGATGACCCTATGTCAGGTGGGGCTACATGTAGCGTGACATGAACCCAAGATCCTGGTTGAGGCCGTCCTCATGAGTGCGGAACTTGGCTATCAGTTTCTGCTCTACGATTTTGCGTTGTCGTGTGTCTCGAAGGCTGCCTTGGAGAATGCTTACCTGAAGATCGGAGGCTGAATGTCCTTGACTGCTGAAGTGTTCCCCGACTGGGAGGGAACACTCCTGCCTGGCGATTGTTGCGCGGTGTCCGTTCATCCGTTGTCGCAGTGTCTGCATGGTCTCGCCGATGTACTATGCTCCGGGGCATCCTTTCCTGCAACATATGAGGTAGACAACGTTGGCCGAGTCACATGAGTATGTACCATGTACCTGGTGGGTGGTGTCCTCACGTGTGATGATGGTATCTGTGTTGATGATCTGGCATGTCTTGCAGAGGTTGCCGTGGCAGGGTTGTGTGGTGTCGTGGTCGCTGTTCTCCTGAAAGCTGGGTAATTTGCTGCTAACGATGGTCTGTTTGAGGTTAGGCGGCTGTTTGAAGGCGAGTAGTGGCGGCGTGGGGATGGCCTTAGTGAGGTGTTCGTCATCATCGATGACATGTTGAAGGCTGTGAAGAGCATGGCGTAGTTTCTCCGCTCCGGGGAAGTACTGGACGACGAAGGGTACTCTGTTGGTTGTGTCCCGTGTTTGTCTTCTGAGGAGGTCTTAGCGATTTTTTGCTGTGGCCCGTCGGAACTGTCGATCGACGAGTCGAGCGTCATATCCCGTTCTTACGAGGGCGTCTTTCAGCATCTGTAGATGTCCATCGCGTTCCTCCTCGTCTGAGCAGATCCTGTGTATTCACAGGGCTTGTCCATAGGGGATGGCTTCTTTAACGTGGTTAGGGTGGAAGCTGGAGAAGTGGAGCATCCTGAGGTTGTCCGTGGGCTTGCGGTACAGTGAAGTGCTGAGGTGTCTGTCTTTGATGGAGATTCGTGTGTCCAAGAATGAAACTGATTCTGAGGTGTAGTCCATGGTGAGTTTGATGGTGGGATGGAACTTGTTGATGTTATCGTGTAGTCTTTTCAGTGATTCATCGCCGTGGGTCCATAGGAAGAAAATGTAATTGATGTATCTGGTGTATAGCGTTGGTTGGAGGTCCTGTGCAGCGAAGAAGTCTTGCTCGAACTTGTGCATGAAGATATTGGCATATTGGGGTGCGAATTTGGTCCCCATGACTGTCCTGTGTGTTTGGGTAAAGAACTGGTTGTCGAAGGTGAAGACATTGTGGTCAAGGATGCCCTCGGCTGAGAACTTCAATTTCGTCTGGTTGAAGGGTGTGGTCGGACAAGTTGACGATGGACTTCCCTGTGGTTTCAACTGTGGTACCGGGGGAGGCTTGGTTGCTGCTGGTGGTGATGCCGAGTTTCTCAAGCTTCCTGTTGTTGGTGTGCATGTAGGCAGTGTAGTTCCGTTGCCTCGTCTGTTTGGCGGTGTCTCGTAGCTGGTGTGCTGTGTCCTGAGCACAGGCTGAGAACATGGACTCTATCTCGGTTTCGAGGTTGCGGCGTCTGCTGAGGGCTCAATTTCTGCCCCACCACCAAAATGGACCCCATCGGTCTCACAGCAAACGCAGAGGAATTCATCAGGAGAATGAGGCTCCAGGAATTCTTCCACGAATCCCAAAATGTCAGCAGCGAACCCAATGAGACAACCAATGATCCGGAACAGCAGACAAAGGGATCCGCAGTGCAGCAACCGAAGAAGAAAGAGTCAAATTGGACACCTCCGGAGGGTCGCTGCCCTAAGCTTGACATGTATGCTCAAGCTGTCAGGAGATGCATCAACGCCAGATTCATCAGCCGCACTCACAAGACAGTCCAGAATGTCACCCGAGCACAACGCAACACCATCCATGCTCTCAAGACCAACCGCAACATCGTCATCAAACCAGTAGACAAAGGAGGAGCCATCGTCATACAGAACAGAATGGACTATTGCAAAGAAGCATACCGACAACTGGACAACCAGGAACACTACAGACAGTTACCCGCAGATCCGACCAAAGAACACACCCGCCAACTCAACAGACTGATCAAGACCTTCGATCCAGACCTTCAAAGCATCCTACGCGCTCTCATCCCACGTACTCCCCGCGTGGGAGACTTCTACTGCCTCCCAAAGATACACAAAGCCAACACACCCGGACGTCCTATCATATCAGGCAACGGAACCCTGTGTGAGAACCTCTCTGGATATGTCGAGGGCATCCTGAAACCCATCGTACAGGGAACCCCCAGCTTCTGTCGCGACACTACAGACTTCTTACAGAAACTCAGCACCCACGGACCAGTTGAACCAGGAACACTCCTCGCCACGGTGGACGCCTCGGCACTCTACACCAGTATCCCCCACGATGACGGCATCGCTGCGAGAGCCTCAGTGCTCAACACCAACAACAGCCAATCTCCAGACGCCATCCTACAACTCATCCGCTTCATCCTTGACCACAATGTCTTCACCTTCGACAACCAGTTCTTTACCCAAACACACGGAACAGCCATGGGGGCCAAATTTGCACCCCAATATGCCAACATCGTCATGCACAAGTTCGAGCAAGACTTCTTCACTGCACAGGACCTCCAACCAACGCTATACACCAGATACTTCGACGACATTTTCTTCCTATGGACCCACGGCGAAGAATCACTGAAAAGACTACACGATAACATCAACAAGTTCCATCCCACCATCAAACTCACCATGGACTACTCCTCAGAATCGGTTTCATTCTTGGACACACGAATCTCCATCAAAGACGGACACCTCAGCACTTCACTCTACCGCAAGCCCACGGACAACCTCAGGATGCTCCACTTCTCCAGCTTCCACCCTAACCACGTTAAAGAAGCCATCCCCTATGGACAAGCCCTGCGAATACACAGGATCTGCTCAGACGAGGAGGAATGCGATGGACACCTACAGACGCTGAAAGATGCCCTCGTAAGAACGGGATATGACGCTCGACTCGTCGATCGACAGTTCCGACGGGCCACAGCAAAAAATCGCATAGACCTCCTCAGAAGACAAACACGGGACACAACCAACAGAGTACCCTTCGTCGTCCAGTACTTCCCCGGAGCGGAGAAATGACACCATGTTCTTCGCAGCCTTCAACATGTCATCGATGATGACGAACACCTCGCTAAGGCCATCCCCACGCCTCCACTACTTGCCTTCAAACAGCCGTCTAACTTCAAACAGACCATCGTTCGCAGCAAATTACCCAGCTTTCAGGAGAACAGCGACCACGACACCACACAACCCTGCCACGGCAACCTCTGCAAGACATGCCAGATCATCAACACAGATACCATCATCACACGTGAGGACACCACCCACCAGGTACATGGTACATACTCATGTGACTCGGCCAACGTTGTCTACCTCATACGTTGCAGGAAAGGGTGCCCCGGAGCATGGTACATCGGCGAGACCACTGCGACAACGGATGAACGGACACCGCGCAACAATTGCCAGGCAGGAGTGTTCCCTCCCAGTCGGGGAACACTTCAGCAGTCAAGGACATTCAGCCTCCGATCTTCGGGTAAGCATTCTCCAAGGCAGCCTTCGAGACACACGACAACGCAAAATCGTAGAGCAGAAACTGATAGCCAAGTTCCGCACTCATGAGGACGGCCTCAACCAGGATCTTGGGTTCATGTCACGCTACATGTAACCCCACCTGATGCAGGGTCATCCAGTCTCGAGTCGTCGTTGGCTTGTTCTCTCTACACAGATGCGGCCGGACCTGCTGTGATTTCCAGCAAAAAAAAATGTTTTTTTGTCTGTTTTTTGTTTTTCATACAGACCCCAGCATCTGCAACATTTGACCCCTTGTGACCCCACCTCATTGTTCTTTGATGTAATGTTTTCCTGACTGACCTGTTTGGACACCATTCACACCTTTGATTGCTGTGATTATCTCTCTGCCGAGGTGTGATAAATGGCAGTTAGAAAGATTACCTGTAAACATCTGGCATTATTCTCTGACTATATAAACTGTGTCTTTATGCATCTCTCCACTTCACCTGACGAAGGAGCAGCGCTCCGAAAGCTTGTGATTTCAAATAAAACTGTTGGACTATAACCTGGTGTTGTGTGACTTCTCACATTTGTCCACCCCAGTCCAACACCGGCATCTCCACACCATGGCTACTATCGACACATTTAAGAACATAAGAAATAGGAGCAGGAGGAGGCCATTTGGCCCTTCGAGGCTGATCTTCTACCTCATCACTTTCCTGCATGATCCCCATATCCCTTGATTCCCTTAATATTCAAGAAATCTATCAATCTTGAATATACTCAATGACTGAGCCTCCACAGCCCTGTGGGGTAGAGAATTCCAAAGATTCACCACCCTCTGAGTGAAGAAATTTCTCCTCATCTCAGTCCTAAATGGCCGACCCCTTATTCTGAGACTGTGACCCCTGGTTCTAGACTCCCCAGCCAGGGGAAACATCCTCCCTGCATCTACCCTGTCAAGTCCTGTAAGAATGTTGTATGTTTCAATGAGATCACCTCTCATTCTTCTAAACTCTAGTGAATATAGGCCTAGTCTACTCAATCTCTCCTTATAGGACAATCCTCCCATCCCAGGAACCAGTCTGGTGAACCTTTGTTGCACTCCATCTATGGCAAGTATATCCTTCCTTAGGTAAGGAGACCAAAACTGTACACAATACTCCAGCTGTGGTCTCACCAGGGCCCTATATAATTGCAGTAAGATGTCTTTACTCTTATACTCAAATCCTCTTGTAATAAAGGCCAAAATATCATTTGCTTTCCTAATTGCTTGCTGTACCTGCATGTTAACTTTCAGTGATTCTTGTACAAGGACTCGGGTCCCTGAACACCAACATTTCCCAATCTCTCACCATTTAAAAAATACTCTCCTTTTCTGTTTTTCCTACCAAAGTGGATAACTTCACATTTCTCCACATTATATTCCATTTGCCATGTTCTTGCCCATTCACTTAGCCTGGCTATACCCCCTTGAAGCCTCCTTGCATCCTCCTCACAATTTACATTCCCACCCAACTTTGTATCATCAGCAAATTTGGATATATTACAATTGGTCCCCTCATCCAAATCATTGATGTAGATTGTGAATAGAAACATAGAAGATAGGAGCAGGAGTAGGCCATTCGGCCCTTCGAGCCTGCTCCACCATTCAATGAGATCATGGCTGATCATCCAAATTCAGTACCCTGTCCCTGCCTTCTCCCCATATCCCTTGATCCCTTTAGCCTCAAGAAATATATCCAACTCTTTCTTGAATATATTTAATGAACTGGCCTCCACCGCCCTCTGTGGCAGAGAATTCCACAGGTTCACCACTCTCTGGGTGAAGAAATTCCTCCTCATTTCAGTCCTAAATGGCTTACCCCTTATCCTTAGACTATGACCCCTGGTTCTGGACTCCCCGGCAATCAGAAACATCCTTCCTGCATCTAGTCTGTCCAGACCTGACAGAATTTTATAGGTTTCGATGAGATCCCCTCTCAATCTTCTAAACTCCAGTGAGTATAAGCCCAACCGACACAATCTCTCCTCATACGTCATTCCTGCCATCCCAGGTATCAGCCTGGTGAATCTTCGCTGCACTCCTTCCATGGAAAAAACGTCCTTCCTCAGGTAAGGTGACCAAAATTGCACACAATACTCAAGGTGTGGTCTCACCAAGGCCCTGTACAACTGTAGCAAGACATCCTTGTTCCTGTACTCGAACCCCCTTGCTACGAAGGCCAACATACCATTTGCCTTCTTAACTGCCTGCTGCACCTGCATGCTTACCTTCAGCGACTGGTGCACAAGGACACCCAGGTCTCTTTGCACTTCCCCTTCTCCCAATCTATTGCCATTCAAATAATAATCTGCCTTCCTGTTTTTGCCACCAAAGTGGATAACCTCACATTTATCCACATTATAGTGCATTTGCCATGTTTCTGCCCAATCACCCAACCTGTCCAAATCGTACTGGAGTTTCACGACATCCTCCTCACAGCATACCCTCCCACCCAGCTTTGTGTCGTCTGCAAATTTGGAGATATTACATCCAATTCCCTCGTCCAGATCATTAATATATATTGTGAACAGCTGGGGTCCTAGGACCGATCCTTGCGGTACCCCACTAGTCACTGCCTGCCACTCGGAAAACGACCCGTTTATTCCAACTCTTTGCTTTCTGTCTGCCAACCAGTTCTCTATCCAAGTCAATACCCTGCCCCCAATCCCATGTGCCTTAATTTTGCATGCTAATCTCTTATGTGGGACCTTATCGAAAGCCTTCTGAAAGTCCAACTACACCACATCCACTGGTTCTCCCTTATCTATTTTACCAGTTACATCCTCAAAAAATTCCAGTAGATTAGTCAAGCATGATTTACCTTTTGTAAATCCATGTTGACTTTGTCCAATCCTGTCACTGCTTTCCAAGTGCTCTGCTATTACATCTTTTATAATAGACTCTAGCATTTTCCCCACTACTGATGTCAGGCTTACCGGTCTATAATTCCCCGCTTTTTCTCGACCACCTTTTTTGAATAGTGGGGTAACATTAGCTACCCTCCAATCCATGGGTACCGTTCCAGAGTCTATCGAGTTCTGGAAGATGACCAGCAATGCATCTACTATCTCTAGGGCCACTTCCTTAAGTACCCTGGGATGTAGACCATCAGGCCCTGGGGATTTATCGGCCTTCAGTCCCATCAATTTTCCTAACACCTACAAGTACTGATTTCTTTCAGTTCCTCCCTTTCATCAGACCCTATGTTCCCTGGCATCTCTGGGAGGTTATTTGTGTCCTCCTTTGTGAAGTCAGAACCAAAGTATGTATTTAGTTGGTCTGCCATTTCCTTGTTTCCCATTATAAATTCCCCTGATTCTGACTGTAAGGGACCTACGCTTGACTTCACCAATCTTTTTCTCTTCACATATCTATAAAAGCTTTTACAGTCAGTTTTTATGTTCCCTGCAAGCTTACTCTCAAATTCTATTTTCCCTTTCTTAATTAATCCCTTTGTCCTCCTTTGTTGAATCCTAAACTGCTCCCAATCCTCAGGATTATTGCTTTTTCTAGCCAATTTATATGTCCTCTCCTTGGATCTTATGCTATCCCTAATTTCCCTTGTTAGCCACGGTTGAGTCACCTTTTTTGTTTTATTTTTATGCCAAACTGGGATGAACAAATTCTGTAGCTCATCCTTTCGGTCTTTGAATGTTTGCCATTGCCTATCCACCGTCAACCCTTTGAGTGCCATTCCCCAATCAATCCTACCCAACTCGCTCCTCAGACCATCGTAGTTTCCTTTATTTAAATTGAGGACCCTTGTCTCTGAGTCAACTACTTCATTCTCCATCTTAATGAAGAATTCGATCATATTATGATCGCTCTGACCCAAGGGGCCTTGTACAACAAGATTGCTAATTAATCCTTTCTCGTTACATAATACCCAGTCTAAGATGGCCTGATCTCTGGTTGGTTCCTTGACATATTGGTCCAGGAAACCATCCCGTAAACACTCCAGGAATTCCTCCTCCACAGTATTGTTACTAATTTGGTTGGCCCAATCTATATGTAGATTAAAGTCACCCATGATGACTGCTGTGCCCTTATTGCACGCTTCTTTAATTTCCCTTTTAATGCCATCCCCAACCTCCGCATTACTGTTTGGAGGTCTATATACCACTCCCACTAATATTTTTTTCCCCTTAGTATTTCTCAATTCTACCCATACAGATTCCACATCATCAGAGCTAATATCCTTCATTACAATTGTATTAATCCCTTCTTTAACCAGTAATGCTACCCCACCTCCCTTTCCTTTTTGCCTATCTTTCCTGAATATCGAATACCCCTGGATGTTGAGTTCCCAGTCTTGGCCATCCTTGAGCCACGTTTCCGTAATCCCAACCAAATCATATTCATTTACCTCTATTTGCGCAGCCAATTCATCCACCTTATTACAAATGGTCCCCGCATTAAGACACAAAGCCTTCAGGCTTGTTTTTTTAATAGAATATGGAAAATAGCTGAGGCCCAAGCTCTGATCCTTGCAGTACCCCACTAGTTACAGCCTGCCAATCTGAAAATGACCTGTTTATTCCTACTCTCTGTTTTCTGTCCATTAACCAATCCTCAATCCCCTCAATAGTATATTACCCCCAATCCCATGACCCCTAATTTTGTTTAAAAACCTCTTGTGTGGCACCTTATCGAATGCCTTCTGAAAATCCGAATACACCACATCCACTTGTTCCCCCTTATCTATTCTGCTCGTTACAAACTCAAAAAATTCTAACAAATTCATCAAATCCGTGTTGACTCGGCCCAATCCTATTAGTATTTTCTAAGTGCCCTGTTACCACATCCTTAATAATAGATTCCAGCATTTTCCCCACTACTGATGTCAGGCTAACTGGTCTGTAGTTCCCCGTTTTCTCTCTCCCTCCTTTCTTAAATAGTGGGGTTACATTTGCCACCTTCCAATCTGCGGGAATCGTTCTAGAATCCATGGAATTTTGGAAGATGACAACCAATGCATTCACTATCTCTATAGCCACCTCTTTCAAAACCCTAGGATGCAGGCTATCAGGTCCAGGAGATTTATGGCTTTCAGTCCCATTAATTTCTCCAGCACTATTTTTTTACTAATACTAATTTCTTTCAGTTCCTCATTCTCGCTAGAGCCTTGGTTCTCCACTATTTCCGGGAAGTTTTTTGCGTCTTCTTCCACGAAGACAGACACAAAGTATTTGTTTAATTTCTCAGCCATTTCTCAGCCTGTTATAATTTCTCCTGTCTCAGCCTGTAAGGGACCCACATTTACTTTCACTAATCTTTTCCTTTTCACATGCAGGTAGACTATCCTTTATCCGAAAGCCTTGGGACCAGCTGTGTTTCGGTTTTCGGAATTTTTCGGATTTCAGAAGGTTTCCAATGGCAGGGGAGCACAGAACCAGGGGCCACAGTCTAAAAATAGCGGGCAAATCATTTAAAACAGAGATGAGGAAGAATTTCTTCACTCAAAGAGTGGTGAGCCTGTGGAATTCCCTGCCACAGAGGGCTGTGAAGGCTAATTCAATAAATATTTTCAAGAGAGAATTGGATATATTTCTGAAGGCTAAGGGGATTAAGGGTTACGGAGAAAAGGCGGGGACGGGGTACTGAACTGGTAAGATCAGCTAAGATCTCAGACGAAGATCAGCCATGATCTCATTGAATGGCGGAGCAGGCTCGAAGGGCCGAATGGCCTACTCCTGTTCCTATCTCTATGTTTTCTATGTTTCTATGTTTTCCTGACAACAAACCTGACAACAAACACTGTTGCTTAGCAACAGCTTGTAAACACTCGGGCCCTGCCTTGGAAGCGTCTCTGAAGCTGTTGCTAAGCTACAGAGACTCTTTCCACAACCTGATTGTTTAAAAAAATGCTAGGGGAAGAAAAAAAACCGAACAAAACGGCTGCTGATTTCTGCCGTTAGATCGAGGTTTCCGGCTCCCCCTGCTCCGTATCTGAATTCCTTGACTTAGCGGGGGTCTGGGGCTCGACTGCTGCCGCCAGTTATGGGAAAGCCGGATATCGGTTGACTCCTACGCTAAGCTGGTCCGCAAATCAGGTCGGGGGGGTGGGGGAGGGGGGAAGAAAAGACTATCGGACGGGCCGCTGCAGCTATCGGACGGGCCGCTGTATTGTTGGGTTCACTCTCCCGGTACCTCCTTCACACTGCCCGGCTCGGCCTGCAATCTCCTGCCCAGGAGGGAACTCTGTGACCCTCTGCCCTGCTCACAGGGAAAGGCAGAGCTCCCGGACCACTCCTGTCATGTTTGGCGCCACTCGGGTCATGTCGTGTGCACGACTTACGCTCCACGAAAAAACTTTCGGTTTTTAGAGGTTTTCGGTTTTCAGAAGTGCGGATAAAAGATAGTCTACCTGTACTTATAGAAGCCTTTACAGTCTTTTTATGTCTCTCGCTAGTTTACTCTCATACTCTATTTTCCCTTTCTTTATCAATTTCTTGGTTCTCCTTTGCTGAATTCTAAAATCCTCCCAATCCTCAGGCTTACTACTCTTTTTGGCAGCATTATAAGCCTCTTCCTTTGATCTAATACTATCTTTAACTTCTCTTGTTAGTCACGGTTAGACCACATTTCCTGTGGGGTTTTTGTGCCTTAAAGGAATGTATATTTGTTGTAAATTATGTTATAAATTCTTTAAATGTTAGCCATTGCTTCTCTATTGTCATACCTTTTAATGTAGTTTCCCAATCTGCCTTAGCCAACTCGCCCCTCACACCTATGTAAGGGGTTTCTCTTGCTCGTTCTGGTCTCCTGCCAGGCTTCGTGCAATAATTACCCTTGAGTGGTTCGACCCACCCCCCCTACGGTTCTAGACCTTGGACTTAGATGCAGAGAACAGTAGTGCAGAGAAAGGACTCAATAGACCAGGTTGAATAGCACGAAATGGATGCTTTTATTTTTAAACAGTTTGAAGCATTACAAAATACATGTCATAGGCACAGATTAAAGTAGCTACAATCATGCACAAATTTATGAACTTGACTCTATGGAAATGGGGAACACACGGCACATCGTAAAAGGGAAAACACATTACGATTACCCTTAACTCCCTCCCCTATACCTAAACTAAGTTTCGACCTGGGGAACTTGGGATCATGCTCACCACTCTCAAAATCGCGAAAAGGGGGTTCGCAGCCTTTTGGCACCGCTTTCCGTCATCACGTGGATTTGGAAACTTCTGGCGCAGTCGATATTCTCTCTCTCTCGAGGCGGTGGGGTAGACACAGCCTCGATGAGCGCTCGTCAAGGTTGAAGATCAGCTACAAGCAGTTGAAGAACTGCATACAAATGGGAGAATCTGAAGGTCTCTGGCCGAATGGTATGCCGAGGACCTTCCTCGCTCCCGCCTGGCTCGGTGGCTTTCCAGAGGGTTTCTTCTCCTTCGGCCTGGGTCGTCGATGATCTCCCGACCCCAGTACCCGGGCCACCCTCGTCGTCTTCTCGTTGTGGCCGAGCCTTGTCTGGCTGAACACCGACCACGTTGTCTTTTCACC
The DNA here is from genome assembly GCF_052327205.1 of Somniosus microcephalus. Classification (NCBI taxonomy): domain Eukaryota; kingdom Metazoa; phylum Chordata; class Chondrichthyes; order Squaliformes; family Somniosidae; genus Somniosus; species Somniosus microcephalus. The sequence goes on from NC_141009.1 coordinate 68,218,052, forward strand.
GAAATTGTCCGTCCGAAGCGTCTTTAAAAAGACGAAACGTCTTCATCGATTCCGAGTCTACCGAGGTGGAAGAGGCGCCGATCCTGGCACCGTCCGTCCTTCGTTCGTCCGTTCGTTCCGTCGATCACTCCGATAACGTCGATCGTGTTTCCTCCGAATGTTCCTTGTAGAAGAAGCTGCTTTCCGACCGTCTCTGATGGACTTTCAATCCATAGTTATACTCTTTTGGGACAGTCTTATCTCCCGCCAAATCATAGTCCTGTCTTTGTATTAATTTTTGACGGGCAGAAATCTCTGCAGGGGCGCTTTGTCTTGTAACGGGAGCCGGTGATAACTTAACTGGCCTTCCTGGCTGATAATGTCTTTTACATTGTCATCGCGACTCGGTTCGCATATTGATCGGTCCGGAGATTTTCCTTGATGGCTGTTAAACAGTTTCTCCTTTGTATAATAAATGGGTATAAGTGTTTTTGCATTGTCCGCCCATATCTTGATGGGCCCCATCCTGTACTTAGAATCCATTGAATATGTATGCTGTTTCCCTGAGTTTCGGTTCCCAGATACTGGCTTTCGCGGGCTTACTGTCTTCAATCCACAAGCCTGTCTGGCTTGCAGTAACAGAAATAAAATGGTCCAGAAAACTGATCACGAGGCCCGGCGGCCATTTTGTATGCCCTTTTATCAAAGGTTTTTCTGTGCAAGCTTACTTTGGTCAATAAACAGTCTTATTTTATCCGGTTTTCTTGCGTGATTATTGCTGAAAATTTCGAATCTTACACCTACATAGTTTGCTTTGTTTAGATTTAAGACCCTAGTTTCGGATTTAACTAAATCACTTTCAAACTTAATATAAAATTCTATCATATTATGATCACTCTTCCCTAAAGGCCCCTTTACTACAAGGTTATTAACTAACTCTTTCTCATTGCACAATGCTTGATCTAAAATAACCTGTTCCCTAGTTGGTTCCTCAACATACTGATCTACCTTCCATATATTCCATGAATTCGTCCTCCACACTATTACTGCAAATTTGGTTTGCCCAGTCTGTATGTAGTTTAAAGTCCCTCATGATTACTATATTACCCTTGTTACATGCGCCTCTAATTTCCTGATTTATACTCTGCCCTACATTACAACTACTGTTTGGGGGCCGATAAACAACTCCCACCAATGTTTTCTGCCCCTTGCTGTTTCTTAGCTCCACATTTGATGGGTTTTCCTCATTGACACAGAAGTGGCAGGCAATGACTATCTCCAACAAGCGAGAATCTAACCACCTCCCCTTGACATTCAACGGCATTACTATCGCCGAATCCCCCACCATCAACATCCTGGGGGTCACCATTGACCAGAAACTTAACTGGGCCAGCCACATAAATATTGTGGCAACAAGAGCAGGCCAGAGGCTAGGTATTCTGTGGCAAGTGTCTCACCTCCTGACTCCCCAAACCTTTCCACCATCTACAAGGCTCAAGTAAGGAGTGTGATGGAATACTCTCCACTTGCCTGGATGAGTGCAGCTCCAACAACACTCAAGAAGCTCGACACCATCCAGAACAAAGCAGCCCGTTTGATTGGCACCCCATCCACCACCTTAAACATTCACTCCCTCCACCACCGGCGGACCGTGTCTGCAGTGTGTACCATCTACAAGATGCACTGCAGCAACTCGCCAAGGCTTCTTCGACAGCACCTCCCAAACCCGCAACCTCTTCCACCTAGAAGGACAAGGGCAGCAGGCACATGGGAACACCACCACCTCCAAGTTCCCCTCCAAGGCACACACCATCCTGGGTTAGAAGTATATCGCTGATCCTTCATCGTCGCTGAGTCAAAATCCTGGAACTCCCTCCCCAACAGCACTGCGGGAGCACCTTCACCACACGGACTGCAGCGGTTCAAGAAGGCAGCTCAACACAATCTTCTCAAGGGCAACTCGGGATGGGCAATAAATGCTGGCCTTGCCAGCGACACCCACATCCCATAAGCAAATTAAAAAAAACATGGACTGGTTTCCCTCAGCTTTCCCAAAAAGCTGTTGAGGCTGAAAATTTCAAAACTGACATTGCTAGTTTTTTATTGAGCAATGGTACTAAGAGTTACGGAACCGAAGCGGGTAGATGGAGTTAAGATACAGATCAAACATCATCTACTTGAACAGCGGAACAGGCTCAAGGGGCTGAATGGCCTCATCCTGTTCCAATGATCCTCAAGCCCGAGTAAATCTGCATCTCCACCAAGGCCAATATATCCTCCCTGAGGTGTCATGCTCAGATTGAACACTGTACTCCAGAGAGGGTCTGACCAGAGGTTTATACGGTGGTAGCATTATTCTACCCTCTGAATTACCAACCCTCTACACTCTACACAGACCCCCTCTACACAGACCCCCTCGACACACACCCCCTCTACACACAGACCCCCTCTACACACACCCCCTCTACACACACCCCATCTACACAGACCCCCTCTACACAGACCCCCTCTACACACACCCCCTCTACACACACACCCTCTACACAGACCCCCTCTACACACACCCCCTCTACACAGACCCCCTCTACACAGACTCCCTCTACACAGACCCCCTCTACACACACCCCCTCTACACACACCCCCTCTACACACAGACCCCCTCTACACACACCCCCTCTACACAGACCCCCTCTGCACACACCCCCTCTACACACAGACCCCCTCTACACACAGACCCTCTACACAGACCCCCTCTACACACAGACCCCCTCTACACACACCCCCTCTACACACACCCCCTCTACACAGACCCCCTCTACACACACCCCCTCTACACAGACCCCCTCTACACAGACTCCCTCTACACAGACCCCCTCTACACACAGACCCCCTCAACACACAACCCCTCTACACACACACCCTCTACACACACCCCCTCTACACACACCCCCTCTACACACACCCCCTCTACACACACACCCTCTACACACACCCCCTCTACACAGACCCCCTCTACACACACCCCCTCTACACACACACCCTCTACACAGACCCCCTCTACACACAGATCCACTCTACACACACCCCCTCTACACACACCCCCTCTACACACAGACCCCCTCTGCACACAGACCCCCTCTACACACACCCCCTCTACACACACACCCTCTACACAGACCCCCTCTACACACAGACCCACTCTACACACACACCCTCTACACACACCCCGTCTACACAGACCCCCTCTACACACACCCCCTCTACACAGACCCCCTCTACACAGACTCCCTCTACACAGACCCCCTCTACACACACCCCCTCTACACACACCCCCTCTACACACAGACCCCCTCTACACAGACCCCCTCGACACAGACCCCCTCTGCACACACCCCCTCTACACACAGACCCCCTCTACACACAGACCCTCTACACAGACCCCCTCTACACACAGACCCCCTCTACACACAGACCCCCCTCTACACAGACCCCCTCTACACACACCCCCTCTACACAGACCCCCTCTACACACACCCCCTCTACACACACCCCCTCTACACACACCCCCTCTACACACCCCCCCTCTACACACACGCCCTCTACACACACCCCCTCTACACACACCCCCTCTACACACAGACACCCCTCTACACAGACCCCCTCTACACAGACCCCCTCTACACAGACCCCCTCTACACACACCCCCTCTACACACACCCCCTCAACACACACCCCCTCTACACAGACCCCCTCTACACACACCCCCTCTACACACAGACCCCCTCTACACACACCCCCTCTACACAGACCCCCTCTACACAGACCCCCTCTACACACACCCTCTACACGCACCCCCTCTACACACAGACCCCCTATACACACACCCCCTCTACACAGATCCCCTCTACACACCCCCCCTCTACACAGCCCCTCTACACACAGACCCCCTCTACACACACCCCCTCTACACACACCCCCTCTACACACAGACCCCCTCTACACACACCCCCTCTACACACAGACCCCCTCTACACAGACCCCCTCTACACAGACCCCCTCTACACACAGACCCCCTCTACACAGACCCCCTCTACACAGACCCCTTCTACACACACCCCCTCTACACAGACCCCCTCTACACACACCCCCTCTACACACACCCCCTCTACACAGACCCCCTCTACACACACCCCCTCTACACAGACCCCCTCTACACACAGACCCCCTCTCTACACACACCCCCACTACACACAGACCCCCTCTACACACACCCCCTCTACACAGACCCCCTCTACACACACACCCTCTACACTCTACACAGACCCCCTCTGCACACACCCCCTCTACACAGACCCCCTCTACACACAGACCCCCTCTACACACACCCCCTCGACACAGACCCCCTCTACACACACCCCCTCTACACAGACCCCCTCTACACACACCCCCTCTACACAGACCCCCTCTACACACACCCCCTCTACACACAGACCCCCTCTACACACACCCCCTCTACACAGACCCCCTCTACACAGACCCCCTCTACACACACCCTCTACACGCACCCCCTCTACACACAGACCCCCTATACACACACACCCTCTACACAGACCCCCTCTACACACACCCCCTCTACACAGCCCCTCTACACACAGACCCCCTCTACACACAGACCCCCTCTACACACACCCCCTCTACACACACCCCCTCTACACACAGACCCCCTCTACACACACCCCCTCTACACACACCCCCTCTACACACACCCCCTCTACACACAGACCCCCTCTACACACACCCCCTCTACACAGACCCCCTCTACACACACACCTTCTACACACACCCCCTCTACACACACCCCCTCTACACACACCCCCTCTACACACACCCCCTCTACACACCCCCTCTATACACACCCCCTCTACACACACACCCTCTACACACACACCCTCTACACACACCCCCTCTACACACTCCCCTCTACACACCCCCTCTACACACACCCCCTCTACACACCCCCTCTACACACACCCCCTCTACACACACCCCCTCTACACACACACCCTCTACACACACCCCCTCTACACACCCCCTCTACACACACCCCTCTACACACACCCCCTCTACACACACCCCCTCTACACACACCCCCTCTACACACACTCCCCCTACACACACCCCCTCTACACACACCCCCTCTACACACACCCCTCTACACACACCCCCTCTACACACACCCCCTCTACACACAGACCCCTCTACACACACCCCCTCTACACACAGACCCCCTCTACACACACCCCCTCTACACAGACCCCCTCTACACACACCCCTCTACACTCTACACAGACCCCCTCTACACACCCCCCCTCTACACAGACCCCCTCTACACACAGACCCCCTCTAAACACACCCCCTCGACACAGACCCCCTCTACACACACCCCCTGTACACAGACCCCTCTACACAGACCCCCTCTACACACACCCCCTCCACACAGACCCCCTCTACACACACCCCCTCTACACACAGACCCCCTCTACACACAGACCCCCTCTACACACACCCCCTCTACACAGACCCCCTCTACACAGACCCCCTCTACACACACCCTCTACACGCACCCCCTCTACACACAGACCCCCATACACACACCCCTCTACACAGACCCCCTCTACACACACTCCCTCTACACAGCCCCTCTACACACAGACCCCCTCTACACACAGACCCCCTCTACACACACCCCCTCTACACACACCCCCTCTACACACAGACCCCCTCTACACACAGACCCCCTCTACACACACACCCTCTACACAGCCCCTCTACACACAGACCCCCTCTACACAGACCCCCTCTACACACACCCCCTCTACACACACCCCCTCTACACACAGACCCCCTCTAACACACACCCCCTCTACACACACCCCCTCTACACACACCCCCTCTACACACAGACCCCCTCTACACACACACCTTCTACACACACCCCCTCTACACACACCCCCTCTACACACACCCCCTCTACACACCCCCTCTACACACCCCCTCTACACACACACCCTCTACACACACCCCCTCTACACACACCCCCTCTACACCCCCCCTCTACACACCCCCTCTACACACACCCCCTCTACACACACCCCCTCTACACACACCCCCTCTACACACACCCCCCCTCTACACACACCCCCTCTACACACACCCCCTCTACACACACCCCCTCTACACACACCCCCCCTCTACACACACCCCCTCTACACACACCCCCTCTACACACACCCCCTCTACACACACCCCCTCTACACACAGACCCCCTCTACACACACCCCCCTCTACACACACCCCCTCTACACACACACCCTCTACACAGACCCCCTCTACACCCCCCCTCTACACACCCCCTCTACACACACCCCCTCTACACACACCCCCTCTACACACACCCCCTCTACACACACCCCCCCTCTACACACCCCCCCTCTACACACACCCCCTCTACACACACCCCCACTACACACACCCCCTGTACACACACCCCCTCTACACACACCCCCTCTACACACACCCCCTCTAGACACAGCCCCTCTACACACACCCCCTCTACACACCCCCCCTCTACACACACCCCCTCTACACACACCCCCTCTACACAGACCCCCTCTACACACACCCCCTCTACACACAGACCCCCTCAACACAGACCCCCTCTACACACACCCCCTCTAGACACACCCCCTCTACACACACCCCCTCTACACACACCCCCTCTACACACACCCCCTCTACACAGACCCCCTCTACACACACCCCCTCTACACACAGACCCCCTCAACACAGACCCCCTCTACACACACCCCCTCTACACACACCCCCTCTACACACACACCCTCTACACACACCCCCTCTACACACACCCCCTCTACACACACCCCCTCTACACACACCCCCCTCTACACACACCCCCTCTACACACACCCCTCTAGACACACCCCCTCTACACACACCCCCTCTACACACACCCCCTCTACACACACCCCCTCTACACACACCCCCTCTACACACACCCCCTCTACACACACCCCCTCTACACACACCCCCTCTACACACACCCCCTCTACACACACCCCCTCTACACACACCCCCTCTAGACACACCCCCTCTACACACACCCCTCTACACACACCCCTCTAGACACACCCCCTCTACACACACCCCCTCTAGACACACCCCCTCTACACACCCCCCTCTAGACACACCCCCTCTAGACACACCCCCTCTACACACACCCCCTCTAGACACACCCCCTCTACACACCCCCTCTAGACACACCCCCTCTACACACACCCCCTCTACACACACCCCCTCTACACACACCCCCTCTACACACACCCCCTCTACACACACCCCCTCTACACACACCCCCTCTAGACACACCCCCTCTACACACACCCCTCTACACACACCCCCTCTAGACACACCCCCTCTACACAACCCCCTCTACACACACCCCCTCTACACACACCCCCTCTAGACACACCCCTCTACACACACCCCTCTACACACCCCCTCTACACACCCCCTCTACACACACCCCCTCTAGACACACCCCCTCTACACACACCCCTCTAGACACACCCCCTCTACACACCCCCTCTAGACACACCCCCTCTAGACACACCCCCTCTACACACACCCCCTCTAGACACACCCCCTCTACACACCCCCTCTAGACACACCCCCTCTACACACACCCCCTCTACACACACCCCCTCTACACACACCCCCTCTACACACACCCCCCTCTAGACACACCCCCTCTAGACACACCCCCTCTACACACCCCCTCTAGACACACCCCCTCTAGACACACCCCTCTACACACACCCCCTCTACACAGACCCCCTCTAGACACACCCCCTCTACACAGACCCCCTCTACACACACCCCCTCTAGACACACCCCCTCTACACACCCCCTCTAGACACACCCCCTCTAGACACACCCCCTCTACACACACCCCCTCTAGACACACCCCCTCTACACACCCCCTCTAGACACACCCCCTCTACACACCCCTCTAGACACACCCCCTCTACACACACCCCCTCTACACACACCCCCTCTACACAGACCCCCTCTAGACACACCCCTCTACACAGACCCCCTCTACACAGACCCCCTCTAGACACACCCCCTCTACACAGACCCCCTCTAGACACACCCCCTCTACACACCCCCTCTAGACACACCCCCTCTAGACACACCCCCTCTACACACACCCCCTCTAGACACACCCCCTCTACACACCCCCTCTAGACACACCCCCTCTACACACACCCTCTAGACACACCCCCTCTACACACACCCCCTCTACACACACCCCCTCTACACAGACCCCCTCTAGACACACCCCCCTCTACACAGACCCCCTCTACACACACCCCCTCTACACACACACCCTCTACACGCACCCCCTCTACACACACCCCCTCTACACACACCCCCTCTACACACACACCCTCTACACGCACCCCCTCTACACACACCCCCTCTACACAGACCCCCTCTACACACACACCCTCTACACACCCCCCCTCTACACACATCGCATTACACCGCTGGGTGATCCGTAATATCAGCTTCCCTGCTTTGGAAGAGATCCATTCCTGTTGCTCACTGTATGCACAGGAACAGTATTTAAATGGTAACTGTAGCAGGTCCACCTTACAGCTGAGCCCCATCTCTGGGCCAAATGATAATAAAAGAATTAACTTATAGAACCAAAACAATGTACAAGGACAGGGCCCTGGAATTCCTTGCGGTGGACCAGAACTTTGCACATTCAGCAATCCACATTCTGGAGACTCGAGGCAAATGATTTATTTGATTACGTAGTTTTTATTGATGAATTTGTTTGAGGCATCGTCACAATATTGAGCATGAATATGTGTAAACTCCCTCCCCTCTGCCCGTTGTGTTTAGGATCAGGCCCGTGCGATGTGTGTGATGGGTTGCTTTAAATCATCGCTTCTCATGATTATTTTCAGGATTGTTCTGAACCTTTTCTTCTTTTATTTTCAGCTATACTTTCTTTGGAACAGCCAGCAACTCATCCTCCCCCTGGAAAAGAGAGAAAGATTAGTCACTTCACGGCTCGTTACAGGCCAGTGTCACAGTGCAACAATACATGAAACACAGAGTCGTTTCTCTCTGGCCTGTCCTTCCCGCTGATTCTCAGGGGCGCTCGGTCTCTTTAACGATATTTACCCCACCCCGCAGGAAGGGCACGGACCCTCAGATTTCTGCCTCTATTTCTTCCCTCAAGCACCTGTGGTCTGACTGACTCACTTCAGCCACCAGCACTGCTTTGGTTGGTGACTGTGAGTTCCACTGTGTCCAACCCCATGAAACTGAAGTGGGCCAGGAGATAGAGCTGCTCTCAGCTGTCATGTACCAGGGCTTCAAAGGGTTCAGCTGGGACAGAGATTCAAAGCACACTCCTTCCAGGTGTACCCCGTGCTGCACCCAGTGCTGTAACCAGTGCAGTGCCCAGTGATGTACGCCATGCTGCACCCAGTGCTGTAACCAGTGCAGTGCCCAGTGATGTACCACCGTGCTGCACCCAGTGCTGTAACCAGTGCAGTGCCCAGTGATGTACCCCGGCTGCACCCAGTGCTGTAACCAGTGCAGTGCCCAGTGATGTACCCCGTGCTGCACCCAGTGCTGTAACCAGTGCAGTGCCCAGTGATGTACCCCGTGCTGCACCCAGTGCTGTACCAGTGCAGTGCCCAGTGATGTACCCCGTGCTGCACCCAGTCTGTAACCAGTGCAGTGCCCAGTGATGTACCCCATGCCATACCCAGTGCTGTAACCAGTGCAGTGCCCAGTGATGCACCCAGTGCCATACCCATTTGGGCATAAAAACAAATGAAATTAAAGCTAGTATTAAGTCAAAGGAGGAAGCTTATAAAGTTGCCAGAAAAAAACGGTCAGCCTGAGGATTGGGATATTTTTAGAAATCAGCAAAGGGGGACCAAGAAATTGATAAAGAAAGGGAAAAGGGACTATGAGCACAAACTAGCGAAAAATATAAAAACAAATTGTAAAAGCTTCTATAGGTATGTGAAAAGGAAAAGTCTGGCGAAGGTAAATGTAGGTCCTTTACAGTCAGAGACAGGAGAATTTATAATGGGGAATGAGGAAATGGCAGGGAAATTAAATAAATACTTTGTTTCTGTCTTCACGGAGGAAGACACAAAAAACCTCCCAGAAATACGAGAAAACCAAGGGTGTGGCGAGAATGAGGAACTTAAAGAAATTATTATTTGTAAAAAAACAGTACTAGCAAAAGTAATGGGACTAAAAGTCGATAAATCCCAAGGACCAGATGACCTACATCCTAGGGTTTTGAAAGAGGTGGCCATTGGAATAGTGGACGCATTGGTTGTCATCTTCCAAAATTCTATAGATTCTGGAACGGTTCCTGCAGATTGGAGGATAGCAAATGTAACCCCGCTATTTAAGAAAGGAGGGAGAGAGAAAACGGGGAACTGCAGACCTGTTAGCCTCACATCAGTAGTTGGGAAAATGCTGGAATCTATTATAAAGGATGCAATAACTGGGCACTTAGAAACTAATAGTAAGATTGGGCGGAGTCAACATGGATTTATGAAAGGGAAGTCCTGTTTGACAAACCTATTGGAGTTCTTTGAGGATGTAACTAGTGGAGTAGACAAAGGGGAACCGGTAGATGTGGTGTATCTGGATTTTCAGAAGGCCTTCGATAAGGTCCCACACAAGAGGTTGGTGAACAAAATTAGGGCACATGGAATTGGGGGTAATATACTAGCATGGATTGAGAATTGGTTAACAGACAGAAAACAAAGAGTAGGGATAAACGGGTCTTTTTCAGGATGGCAGGCTGTGACTAGTGCGGTACCGCAAGGATCAGTGCTTGGGCCCCAGCTATTCACAATCTATATCAATGATTTGGATGAGGGGACTAAATGTAACATTTCCAAATTTGCTGATGATACAAAGCTAGGTGGCAGTGCCAGTTGTGAAGAGGATGTGAAGAGGCTTCAAGGGGATCTCGACAGACTCAGTGCGTGGGCAAGAACATGGCAGATGGAATATAATGTGGATAAATGTGAAGTTATCCACTTTGGTAGAAAAAACAGAAAGGCAGAGTATTTCCTAAATGGTGAAAGATTGGGGAATGCAGATGCTCAAAGGGACTTGGGTGTCCTTGTACATGAGTCACTGAAAGTGAATGTGCAGGTGCAGCAAGACATTAGGAAGGCAAATGGTATGTTGGCCTTCATTACATGAGGATTTGAGTACAGGAGTAAAGAAGTCTTACTCCAATTATATAGGGCCTTGGTGAGACCACACCTGGAGTACTGTGTACAATTTTGGTCTCCTTACCTAAGGAAGGATATACTTGCCATAGAGGGAGTGCAACGAAGGTTCACGAGATTGATTCCTGGGTTGGCGGGACTGTCGTACGAGAAGAGATTGAGTAAACTAGGCCTGTATTCTCTTGAATTCAGAAGAATGAGAGGGGATCTCATTGAAGCATACAAAATTATTACAGGGCTTGATAGGGTGGATGCTGGGAGAATGTTTCCCTTGGCTGGGGAGTCTAGGACCAGGGGCCACAGCCTCAGGATAAAGGGTGGGCCATTCAGGACTGAGATGAGAAGAAATTTCTTCACACAGAGGGTGGTGAATCTTTGGAATTCTCTACCCCAGAGGGCTGTGGAGGCTCAGTCATTGGGTATATTCAAAACAGAGATCGATAGATTTCTGACTAGTAAAGGCATCAAGGGATATGGCGAAAGGGCCGGTGAATGGAGTCGAGGCAGAAGATCAGCCATGATCTCATTGAATGGCGGAGCAGGCTCGAAGGGCCGAATGGCCGACTCCTGCTCCTATTTCTTATGTTCTTATACCCAGTGATGCACCCAGTGCCGTACCCAGTGCTGCACGCAGTGCCCTACCCAGTGCTGTAACCAGTGCTGTACCCACCTTCTCTACAAGATGTGTTGGTGAGAGGCCCAAAGACAGACCCTTCCACAGCCCCTGCTCCGAGCATTCTCTGTGCAGAGGGAGGGGGTGGAGAAAACGTATCAATAATCACAGAATGACCATAAACATAATGAAACATTAATTGTCCTGTTAAAGCTTGTCGTGCTTCCTTAATTCAGTTACAAAATATTCACCCAGGAGTTAAAAAGCAGCTGCACTTATAATCAGGGCCCCGACAAACTTCACACAAAAGGTGCAGGAATTCCTGTCAGACTCGAGGGTTAAGGGAACATCCGAAACAAACAAATTCAAACACAAACCAACTATGTGATCTGTTCAGTTACACGTGTAACTGAAATAGTGTTTGTAGCACCGATCCCTGGGACACCCCACTCCGTACATCCCCCCAGCACCGATCCCTGCGACACCCCACTCCGTACATCCCCCCAGCACCGATCCCTGGGACACCCCACTCCGTACATCCCCCCAGCACCGATCCCTGGGACACCCCACTCCGTACATCACCCAGCACCGATCCCTGGGACACCCCACTCCATACATCCCCCCAGCACCGATCCCTGGGACACCCCACTCCGTACGTCCCCCCAGCACTGATCCCTGGGACACCCCACTCAGTACATCCCCCCAGCACCGATCCCTGGGACACCCCACTCCGTACGTCCCCCCAGCACTGATCCCTGGGACACCCCACTCCGTACGTCCCCCCAGCACCGATCCCTGGGACACCCCACTCCATACATCTCCCCCAGCACCGATCCCTGGGACACCCCACTCCGTACATCCCCCCAGCACCGATCCCTGGGACACCCCACTCCGTACGTCCCCCCAGCACCGATCCCTGGGACACCCCACTCCGTACATCTCCCCCAGCACCGATCCCTGGGACACCCCACTCCGTACATCTCCCCAGCACCGATCCCTGGGACACCCCACTCCGTACATCTCCCCAGCACCGATCCCTGGGACACTCCACTCCGTACATCCCCCCAGCACCGATCCCTGGGACACCCCACTCCGTACATCCCCCCAGCACCGATCCCTGGGATACTCCACTCCATACAGCCCCCCAGCACCAATCCCTGGGACACCCCACTCCGTACGTCCCTCCCAGCACTGATCCCTGGGACACCCCACTCCGTGCGTCCCTCCCAGCACTGATCCCTGGGACACCCCACTCCGTACATCATCCAGCACTGATCCCTGGGACACCCCACTCCGTACATCATCCAGCACCGATCCCTGGGACACCCCACTCCGTACATCCCCCCAGCACCGATCCCTGGGACACCCCACTCCGTACATCATCCAGCACCGATCCCTGGGACACCCCACTCCGTACATCATCCAGCACCGATCCCTGGGACACTCCACTCCGTACATCATCCAGCACCGATCCCTGGGACACCCCACTCCGTACATCCCCCCAGCACCGATCCCTGGGACACCCCACTCCATACATCCCCCCAGCACCGATCCCTGGGACACCCCACTCCGTACATCACCCAGCACCAATCCCTGGGACACCCCACTCCGTACGTCCCCCCAGCACCGATCCCTGGGACACCCCACTCCGTACATCCCCCCAGCACCGATCCCTGGGACACCCCACTCCGTACATCCCCCCAGCACCGATCCCTGGGACACTCCGCTCCGTAATGCATTCTGCCATCTCAATCTAATATTTAGGAAGTGAATGAAGGGACGACTCACCTGGAAGTTTGGGGTAGGGTGCCATGTGTCACATAAACCTGTTAGAATGGACACACAATTAGGAGCATGTCTACAAACTCAATCCAACATCAACACTTCATAATGGTCACTGTAACCCAGGGGGCGATGGGAGGGTCTGGGATGATAAAGGCCTGAAATACCTTCCTCATCCTGACTACAGTGTAACAATCGGATCTCGATGATTCCACATCACATAACTAGCAGATCAACTGATTTCAAATGCTTCCTCTTCTCTCTGTCTCTCTTCCTCTTTTTATCTCTCTCCCTCCTTTTATTTATCTTTTCTCTCTCTCTGTTTCAATTTGAAATTGATTATAAATATGTTATGTAGAACAGCAGCACAGTGGGCAGGCTGTGTAGAGCAGGTGAGGTAGCCTCGTGTCTGCTGCTGCATTCTACAATCTGAGTGAGTGAGTAAATCCCATTCTCATCAGAAATCCAATTAATCAATCTGCCCATTTCTGTACCTCTATATATAACAGAGTGTGTAAAAGGCTTCAATCTAATCGAAGAGTTTGGGCTGTCAATATAGAGAGTAACAGATACCCTGGAGTGAGTTACAGGCTAGAATGTAATCGAGGGCTTCAGGTGGTTTACATATAGAATAACAGATACCCGGGAGATAGTTACAGGCTGGGATCTAATCAAGTGCTTCAGTGGGTTTATATAAAGAATAACAGATACCCTGAGTGAGTTACAGGCTGGAATCTAATCGAGAGGTTCGGGGGGTTTATATATAGAATAACAGACTCCCGCGAGTGAGTTACAGGCTGGAATCTAATCGAGGGGTTTATATGAAGAGTAAATGATTCACAGTCGTGAAATACAGGCTGGAATCTAATCAAGGGGTTTGGTTGGTTTGTATATAGAATAACAGACACCTGGGAGTTAGTTACAGGCTGAAATCCAATCAAGGTGTTCCCGGGATTTATGTATAAAATAACAGATATTCGGGAGTTAGTTAAAGGCTGGAACCCAGTTAAGGGGTTCGGGTGGTTTATATATAGAAGAACAGATACCTGGGAGGGAGTTGCAGGCTTGAATCTGCCTGAGGGATTCGGGTAATTAATAAGAAGGAAAGAAAGACTTGCATTTGTATAGCGCCTTTCACAACCACTGTACATCCCAAAGTGCTTTATAGCCAATAAGTACTTTTGAAGTGTAGTCACTGTTGTAATGTGGGAAATATACAGAATAACAGATACCCAGGGATGAGATACCAGCAGGAATCTAATTGAGGGGTTTGGATGGTTTGTATATAGAATAACAGATACCCGGGAGTGAGTTACAACTCGAATCCAATCAAGGAGTTCCGAGGATTTATGTATAAATTGACAGATAACCGGGAGTTAGTTAAAGGCTGGAATACAATGAAGAGATTTGGGTGGAAAAGATAGAATAATAGATACCCGTGAGTGAGATATAGGGTGGAATCTAATTGAGGGGTTCGGGTAGTTAATATATAGATTAACAGATACCTGGGAGTGAGATACCGGCAAGAATCTAATCGAGGGCTTCGGGGGATTTATATATAGAATAAGAGATACACGGGCTTCCGCTCGCTTGTCATTTTAATTCTCCGGACCACTCCTGCTTTGACCTCAGCCTCTTACACTGTTCCAGTGAAGCTCAACACAAACTCAAGGAATAGCACCTCATATTTCGATTAGGCACTTTAGAAACATAGAAAAATAGGAGCAAGAGTCGGCCATTCGGCCCTTCGAGCCTGCTCCGCCATTCAATATGATCATGGCTGATCCTCTATCTCAAAACCATATTCCCGTTCTCTCCCCATACCCCTTGATGCCTTTTGTGTCTAGAAATCTATCTATCTCCTTCTTAAATATATTCAGTGACTTGGCCTCCACAGCCTTCTGTGGTAGAAAATTCCACAGGTTCACCACCTTCTGAGTGAAGAAATTTCTCCTCATCTCAGTCCTAAATGTTCTACGTATCCTGAGACTGTGACCCCTTGTTCTAGACCTCCCAGCCAGGGGAAACATCCTCCCTGCATCCAGTCTGTCTAGCCCTGTCAGAATTTTAAACATTTCAATGAGATCCATGAAATAACACTGGCGAGCAAAATAAAGGAAAATCCTAAAGTGTTTTATAAGTATATTAAGGGCAAGAGGATAACTAGGGAACGAGTAGGGCCCATTAGGGACCAAAGTGGCAAACTGTCTGTAGAGCCAGAAGATGTAGGTGGGGTTTTAAATGAATTTTTTGCATCTGTGTTCACTATGGAGAAGGATGATGTGGGCATAGAAATTGGGCAGGGGGACTGTGATATACTTGAACATATTAGCATCGAGAGGGAGGAGGTATTAGCGGTTTTAGCAGGCTTAAAAGTGGATAAATCCTCAGGCCCGGACGAGATGTATCCCAGGCTGCAGTGTGAGGCAAAGGAGGAGATTGCAGGGGCTCTGACACAAATTTTCAGAACCTCTCTGGCCACAGGGGATGTGCCAGAGGACTGGAGAACAGCTAACGTAGTACCATTATTCAAGAAGGGTAGTAGGGATAAACCAGGGAATTACAGGCCAGTGAGCCTAACATCAGTGGTTGGGAAATTACTGGAAAAAATTCTGAGGGGCAGAATTAGTCTCCACTTGGAGAGGCAAGGATTAATTAGGGATAGCCAGCATGGCTTTGTCAAGGGAAGATCATGCCTGACAAATTTGATTGCATTTTTTGAGGGGGGGGGCTAGGTGCGTGGATGAGGGTAGTGCAGTGGATGTGGTTTACATGGATTTCAGTAAGGCTTTCGATAAAGTCCCGCACAGGAAACTGGTCAAGAAGGTAAGAGCCCATGGGATCCAGGGTGCCTTGGCACATTGGATCCAAAACTGGCTTAGTGGCAGAAGGCAGAGGGTGATGGTCGAAGGTTGTTTTTGTGACTGGAAGCCTGTGTCCAGTGGGGTACCGCCGGAACGGTGCTGGGTCCCTTGCTGTTTGTGGTCTACATTAATGATTTGGATGTGAATGTAAAAGGTATGATCAGTAAGTTCGCAGATGACACGAAAATTGGTGGGGTGGTAAATAGCGAGGAGGGAAGCCTAAGGCTACAGGACGATATAGATGTTTTGGTCAGATGGGCGGAACAGTGGCAAATGGAATTTAACCCTGAAAAGTGTGAGGTGATGCATTTTGGAGGGACTAACAAGGCAAGGGAATACACAATGAGTAGTAAGACCCTAGGAAAGACAGAGGATCAGAGGGACCTTGGTGTGCATGTACATAGATCCCTGAAGGCAGCAGAACAGGTGGATAAGGTGGTTAAAAAGGCATATGGGATACTTGCCTTCATTAGCCGAGGCATAGAATATAAGAGCAGGGAGGATATGATGGAGCTGTACAAAACGCTGGTAAGGCCACAGTTGGAGAACTGTGTGCAGTTCTGGTCGCCTCACTATAGGAAGGATGTGATTGCCTTGGAGAGGGTGCAGAGGAGATTTACCAGGATGTTACCTGGGCTGGAGCGCTTCAGCTGTGAAGAAAGACTGGACAGGCTGGGTTTGTTTTCCTTGGAGCAGAGAAGGCTGAGGGGGGACCTGATTGAAGTGTACAAAATTATGAGGGGCATAGATAGGGTAGATAGAAAGGAACTTTTCCCTAGTAGAGGGGTCAATAACAAGGGGGCATAGATTCAAGGTAAGGGGTAGGAGGTTTAGAGGGGATTTGAGAAAAAACTTTTTCACCCAGAGGGTGGTTGGAATCTGGAACTCACTGCCTGAAAGGGTGGTAGAGGCAGGAACCCTCACAACATTCAAGAAGCATTTGGATGAGCACTTGAAATGCCATAGCATACAAGGCTACGGACCAAATGCTGGAAAATGGGATTAGATTAGACAGGGCTTGATGGCCGGCGCGGACGCGATGGGCCGAAGGGCCTCTTTCTATGCTGTATAACTCTGACTCTATGACTCATTCTTCTAAACTCTAGTGAATGCAGGCCTAGTCGACCCAATCTCTCCTCATACGACAGCCTTCCGGACACAACACTGAGTTAAAAAATTTCCGATCATAACCTCTGCCCCCATTTATTCGGATGGCAGCTGTTGCTGATGATTCTGCCATTGCCATTTACACCTCCTTTAGACCCATCTTTTGTTTCTTTACTTGCCCCAGTACCATCACCTTTCACCTTGCGCCATCCACCGTTTTGCCATTAAATGTCTCCTGCCTTCCACCCTTTTGTCCTTTCCTCCCCTCCTCCTTGTACTCTGTACTTGCTTAACCTGTTCCAGGTGTTGCCTGACCTCCTGAGTATTTCCAGCATTTTCTGTTTTTTATTATTAAGAGATACATGCGAGTGAGTTACAGGCTGGAATCTAATCGAGGGGATCGTTGGGGGGTGGCGGGGTTTATATATCGAGTAACGGGTACCCAGGAGTGAATATACTCTTTGATTCAGCATCCACTGCCCTTTGGGGTAGAGAATTCCAAAGATTCACAACCCTCTGAGTGAAGAAATTTCTCCTCATCTCAGTCTTAAATGACCGACCCCTTATCCTGAGACTATGTCCCCTAGTTCTAGACTCTCCAGCCAGGGGGAAACAACCTCTCAGCATCTACCCTGTCAATCCCCCTCAGAATCTTGTATGTTTCAATGAGATCGCCTCTCACCCTTCTAAACTCCAGAGAGTATCGGCCCATTCTACACGATCGCTCCTCATAGGACAACCCAGGAATCAGTCTAGTGAACCTTCGTTGCACTGCCTCTAAGGCAAGTATATCCTTCCTCAGATAAGGAGACCAGAACTGTGCACAGTACTCCCGGTGTGGTCTCACCAAGGCCCTGTACAATTGTAGCAAGACTTCCTCACTCTTATACTCCAACCCCCTTACAATAAAGGCCAACATGCCATTTGCCTTCCTAATTGCTTGCTGTATCCCCACGCTAACTCTCTGTGTTTCCTGTACGAGGACACCCAAATCTCTCTGAACACCAACATTTAATAGTTTCTCCCCATTGAAAAATATTCTGTTTCTCTATTCTTCCGACCAAAGTGAATAACCTCACATTTCCCCACATTATACTCCATCTGCCACCTTATTGCCCACTCACTTAACCTGTCTCTATCCCTTTGCAGGTTCTTTGTGTTCTCCTCACAGCTTACTTTCCCACCTAGCTTTGTATCGTCAGCCAACTTGGATACATTGCACTCAGTCCCTTCATCTAAGTCATTAATATAAATTGTATCTAGCTGAGGCCCAAACACTGATTCTTGCAGCACCCCACTAGTTACAGCCTGCCAATCGGAAAATGACCCATTTATCCCAACTCTCTGTTTTCTGTCTGTTAATCAGTCCTCCATCCATGCTAATATATTACCCCAACCCCATCCTGCATAACAACCTTTTATGTGGCACCTTTTAGAATGGCTGTTGGAAATCTAAATATACTACATCCACTGGTTCCCCTTTATCTACCTTGCTAGTTACATCCTCAAAAAACTCCAATAAATTTGTTAAACATGATTTCCCTTTCATAAAACCATGTTGACTCTGCCTAATCATATTATGGTTTTCTAAAGGCCCTGTTACCACTTCCATAATAATGGATTTCAGCATTTTCCCAACAACTGATATCAGGCTAACTGGTCTGTTGTTCCCTGTTTTCGCTCTCCTTTCTTGAATAGCAGGGTTACATTTGCTACCCTCCAATCTGCTTGGACCGTTCTAGAATCTAGGGAATTTTGGAAGATCACAACCAATGCATCCACTATCTCTGCAGTCGTAGAAACATAGAAGATAGGAGCAGGAGTAGGCCATTCGGCCCCTCGAGCCTGCTCCGCTATTTAATGAGATCATGGCTGATCATCCAAATTCAGTGCCCTGTCCCTGCCTTCTCCCCATATCCCTTGATCCCTTTAGCCTTAAGAAATATATCTAACTCCTTCTTGAATATATTTAATGAATTGGCCTCAACTGCCTTCTGTGGTAGAGAATTCCATAGGTTCACCACTCTATGGGTGAAGAAATTCCTCCTCATCTCAGTCCTAAATGGCTTACCCCTTATCCTTAGACTGTGACCCCTGATTCTGGACTCCCCCGCCATCTGGAACATCCTTCTTGCATCTCGTCTGTCTAGTCCTGTTAGAATTTTATAAGTTTCAATGAGATCCCCTCTCATTCTTCTAC
This sequence comes from Somniosus microcephalus, assembly GCF_052327205.1. NCBI lineage: Eukaryota > Metazoa > Chordata > Chondrichthyes > Squaliformes > Somniosidae > Somniosus > Somniosus microcephalus. Next base: position 68,237,969 of record NC_141009.1, read on the forward strand.
ACTCCAGCGAGTATAAGCCCAATTGACCCAATCTCTCCTCAAACGTCATTCCTGCCATCCCAGGTATCAGTCTGGTGAATCTTCGCTGCACTCCCTCCATGGCAAGAACATCCTTCCTTAGATAAGGTGACCAAAACTGCACACAATACTCAAGGTGTGGTCTCACCAAGGCCCTGTACAACTGCAGCAAGACATCCTTACTCCTGTACTCGAATCCTCTCGCTATGAAGGCCAACATACCATTTGACTTCTTAACCACCTGCTGCACCTGCATGTTTACCTTCAGCGACTGGTGCACAAGGCCACCCAGGTCTTGTTGCACTTCCCCTTCTCCCGATCTATTGCCATTCAGATAATAATCTGCCTTCCTGTTTTTGCCACCAAAGTGGATAACCTCGCATTTATCCACATTATACTGCATCTGCCATGCATCTGCCCAATCACCCAACCTGTCCAAATCATACTGGAGTTTCTCTGCATCCTCCTCACTGCACACACACCCACCCAGCTTTGGGTCGTCTGCAAACTTGGAGATATTACATCTAGTTCACTCGTCTAAATCATTAATATATATTGTGAATAGCTGAGGTCCTAGCACCGATCCCTGCGGTACCCCATTAGTCACTGCCTGCCACTCGGAAAAAGACCCGTTTATTCCAACTCTTTATTTCCTGTCTGCCAACCAGTTCTCTATCCAAGTCAGTACCTTGCCCCCAATCCCATGTGCTTTAACTTTGCACGCTAATCTCTTATGCGGGACCTTATCGAAAGCCTTCTGAAAGTCCAAATACACCCCATCCACAGTCACCTCTTTTAGAACTCTAGGCTATAGGCCATCAGGTCCAGGGGATTTGTCGGCCTTTAGTCCCATTAGTTGCTCAAGTACTTTTTCTCTACTGATCTCTACTCTACTGGCATTTTTATTTCTCAGTGGAATGTATATTTGTTGAGAATTTTGAAATATTTCTTTAAATGTTTTTCGCTGCTTATCTACCGCCATATCTTTTAATCTAATTTCACAATCTGCCTTAGCCAACTAGCCCCTCATAACTATGTCATTGGCATTATTTAAGTTTAAGACTCTAGTTTCAGACTTAAGTATGTCACTCTTAAACTCAATGTGAAATTCTATGATATGATCACTCTTCCATAAAGGATCCTTTAATAAATATTATTAATTAACCCTGTTCCATTACACAATACAAGATCTAACATAACCTGTTCCCTGCTTGGTTCCACAATGTATTCTAGAAAACTGTCTCAAATGCATTCCATGAGCTTGTCCTCCAGACTACCTTTGCCAATTTGATTTGCCCAATCTGTATGAAGATTAAAGTCCCCCACGATTATTGCATTACCTTTGTTACAAGCTCCTATTATTTTTTGATAAATCCTCTGTCCAACGGCATAGCTACTGTTAGGGGGCCGGTATACTACACCCACCAGTGTTTTTTGCCCCTTGTTATTCCTTATCTCCACCCATACTGATTCTACTTCCTGATCTTCTGAGCCAATATCCTTTCTCACTACTGTCCCTATGCCATCCATTATTATCGGGGCTACGTCCCCCCCTACCTCCTTTTCCATTCTGTCTGTCTTTTTGGAATGTCAAGTACCCTGGAATATTTAGTTCCCAACATTGGTCACCTTGCAACCACATCTCTGTAATGGCTATTAGATCAAACCCATTTATCTCTATTTGTGCCACTATCTTGTTATGAATGCTTCATGCATTCAGATAAAGAGCCTTTAATTTTAACTTTTTACCTGCTTTCACCTTATTAGCTGATACACTTTTACTGTAAAACTCTCTGTCCCTTCCTGTCACAATCTGCTTCTCTTTACTCAAATCGCTACACTGCTCTATTGCCAAGACTTTTCTGTTTAGATTTCTAAATTTCCCCTCACTGACCCCTCCCCCCCCTTTTTAGTTTAAAGCCCTATCTACAGCCCTAATTATGCGATTCGCCACGACACTGGCCCCAGCCCGGTTTAAGTGGCGCTCGCCCCAATGGAAGGAACAGCTCCCTCTTTCCCGAGTACTGGCGCCAGTGCCCTGAGAATCAAAACCCCTTCCTCCCACAACACTCTTTGAGCCATGCATTTAACTCTCTGCTTGTCCCAATGCCAATTTGTGCGTGGCTCAGGTAACAATCCAGAGATTATTACTTTTGAGGTTCTGCATTTTAATTTGGATCCTAGCCCATCAAACTCTCTCAGCAGAATCTCATTCCTAGTTCTACCTATGTTGTTGGTTTCTACATGGACCATGACAACTGGATCCTCCCCACTCCCACTCCAAACTCTTCTCCAACTGCAAGGAAATATACTTAAACCTAGCACCGGGCAGGCAACACAATCTTCGGAACTCCCGGTCGTGGCTGCACAGAATAGAATTTATCCCCCTGACTATACTGTCCCCTCCCACAACTACATTCCCTTTCACTCCCCCCACTTCAATGCCCTCCTGTACCACGGTGCCGTGGTCAGTTTGCTCATCCACCCTGCAGACTTTGCCCTCATTCACACAGGCAGCAAGAACCTCGTACCTGTTGGATAAGGGCAAAGGACAAGGCTCCTCCAGGGTCCCCTTACCTGCCTGAGTCGCAGTCACACCTTCCTGTCCCTGACCACTAACCAGACTTGTGCCACTACCTAACCTAAAGGGTGTGACTGCCTCGTGGATCAAAGTGTTCTGGTAACTCTCCCCCTCCCTGATGCCCCGCAATGTCAGCACCTCGGACTCCAGCTCAAAAACTCTGAGCTGAAGTTTCTCAAGATGCAGGCACTTGCTGCAAACGTGATCATCTGGGATCGCGATTCTCTCCACAAACTCCCACATGGTGCAGTTGACTCGAATCCAATCAAGGAGTTCCCGGGATTTACGTATAAAATAACAGATAATCGGGAGTTGGTTAAAGGCTGGAATCTAATCGAGGGGTTTGTGTGGTCAATATATAGAATTAAGTATTGGGGGTGATTCCTGCAGTCTTCCACTACATCAGGCGGGAATGCAGTGGAAGTTGCTGTGAATTTGGCCATATCCCAGATACTCGTGGCCTGGGCTGCGTTACTGTATTGTGGTGGGGCCTTGTTTCACACATAGCCTTTGCCTGCCCCAAACACAGCTCCCTGTTCAGAGGAGGCCTGGTCTGGGGGAGGGCATTCCCAGCATGGGTGTTTCCTTGGACCCAGCCTGGGATCCAGCAGCTCACCCAGTAGTCAATTGAAAGGAGGCTCAGTGGGTACCTGGTCGGCGGAGGGACTAATAAAGACTCCAGGCCCGGCCCTTGGTCTGGGGTCAGGCCCGGATCTCGGCTTGGGGTCAGGCCCATGTCTCGGCCTGGGGTCAGGCCTGGGTCTAGCTCTGGGGTCAGGCCAGGGTCGCGGTCTGGGGGCAGGCCCGGGTCTCGGGCTGGGGTCAGGCCCGGGTCTCGCTCTGGGGTCATGCCCGGGTCTCGCTCTGGGGTCAGGCCCGGGTCTCGGCCTGGGGTCAGGCCAGGGTCGTGGTCTAGGGTCAGGCCCGGGTCTCGGCCTGGGGTCAGGCCTGGGTCTCGGTCTGGGGACAGGCCCGGGTCTCGGCCTGGGGTCAGGCCCGGGTCTCGGTCTGGGGTCAGGCCCGGGTCTCGGGCTGGGGTCAGGCCCGGGTCTCGGTTGGGGGTCAGGCCCGGGTCTCGGCCTGGGGTCAGGCCCGGGTCTCGGCCTGGGGTCAGGCCCGGGTCTCGGCCTGGGGTCAGGCCCGGGTCTCGGTCTGGGGTCAGGCCCGGGTCTCGGTCTGGGGTCAGGCCCGGGTCTCGGCCTGGGGTCAGGCCCGGGTCTCGCTCTGGGGTCAGGCCTGGGTCTCGCTCTGGGGTCAGGTCCGGGTCTCGGGCACGGGTCAGGGCCAGGTCTCGGTGGGGGTCAGGCCCGGGTCTCGATCTGGGGTCAGGCCCGGTTCTCGGTCTGGGATCAGGCCCGGGTCTCGGTCTGGGGTCAGGCCCGGGTCTCGCTCTGGGGTCAGGCCCGGGTCTCGGTTTGGGGTCAGGCCCGGGTCTCGGTCTGAGGTCAGGCCCGGTTCGCGGTCTGGGGTCAGGCCCGGGTCTCGGTCTGGGGTCAGGCCCGGGTCTCGGAATGGGGTCAGGCCCGGGTCTCACTCTGGGGTCAGGCCTGGGTCTCGGCCTGGGGTCAGGCCCGGGTCTCACTCTGGGGTCAGGCCCGGGTCTCGGTCTGGGGTCAGGCCCGGGTCTGGGTCTGGGATCAGGCCAGGGTCGTGGTCTGGGGTCAGATCCGGTTCTTGCTCTGTGGTCAGGCCCGGGTCTCGGCCTGGGGTCAGGCCTGGGTCTTGGTCTGGGTCAGGGCTGGATCTCGGTGGGGGTCAGGCCCGGGTATCACTCTGGGGTCAGGCCTGGGTCTCGGTCTGGGGTCAGGCCTGGGTCTCGGTCGGGGTCAGGCCTGGGTCTAGCTCTGGGGCCAGGCCAGGGTCGCGGTCTGGGGTCAGGCCCGGGTCTCGGTCTGGGGTCAGGCCCGGGTCTCGGTCTGGGGTCAGGCCCGGGTCTCGCTCTGGGGTCAGGCCAGGGTCACGGTCTGGGGTCAGGCCCGGGTCTCGATCTGGGGTCAGGCCCGGGTCTCGGTCTGGGGTCAGGCCCGGGTCTCGCTCTGGGGTCGGGCCAGGGTCGCGGTCTGGGGTCAGGCCCGGGTCTCGATCTGTGGTCAGGTACGGGTCTCGGTCTGGGGTCAGGCCAGGGTTGTGGTCTGGGGTCAGGCCCGGGTCTAGGCCTGGGGTCAGGCCCGTGTCTCGGTCTGGGGTCAGGCCCGGGTGTCGGCCTGGGGTCAGGCCCGGGTCTCGGCCTGGGGTCAGGCCCGGGTCTCGGCCTGGGGTCAGGCCAGGGTTGTGGTCTGGGGTCAGCCCCGGGTCTTAGCCTGGGGTCAGGCCCGGGAAGTGAACCCCTGAAGCAGAAGCGGGAAGAGTTCAGGGATTGCTCCCCTTTATAAGGGCTCTGTATCCAAGCACTGCCAGGCCTGGGGATGTTGGGGCCTGTTGAAGCAGTGGGTCTCCGCCACAATACCAATCCCTCTGCTACATGTGCCCATTGACGGACAGTGGGAAGATTTAAAAGAGGGAACCCCCACTCGAGCCCAGCAAGGTTGGCAGGGTGGGCAGAAGCTCCTGGGTGGTCCCATGCTTGTTCTTATGTTGGGATCAACGGCCCAGACATTCGGACTCCACATCTTCAGCTTGCCCCTGTGAGCAATTTGCAAAATCCTGTCTGAAGGGAAATGTTAGCTCTCGTTCCTCAGGCTCCACATCTTCTACAGAAACCTAATGTCCTTCTGTTGTATCTCCACATGAACTTATCTTTACCATAACCTTCGACCTGTCTAAACTCTACGCTGCAACCCTTCACCTTCCACCATCCCCAAACCCTTTGTCTGTGTCTTTCTCTGATTGAGAACATTGTTGGACCCTTAGGGGCTCGTGGTGTGCGTACCTGTTTCGGACAGAAATGCGACCGTGGTCGCTGGGATTCCTTGTTCCAATGTAAACTCTTTAAACTGTTCAATGATTTCCTTCCTCAGCTTCCGTGTCCTTCCTGTGAGATGAGCATTTAGTTATAGTACAGAAATAAACCTTAGAAAGTGGTGTGTGAAAGAGGTGATGCAGAATCTCTTACCGTACAGGACCACTGACGACAGCTTGATACCCGCCATCCGGCTATCGTAGATTACAATAGCATATTCGTGGTAGTTGATGCGAACCACTCGAATATCAACCTCGCCAGGGTAGCCTGCAAAACAAACACATTGGCTGTTCAATCACTCCTCTCTGCCCAGGAACTCCCCATTCTGCTGAGGGTGAGGATACGTCAGGCAGAAAGGGGGGTGCCCGAGTCAAGACTCAAGTGAAATACCGGTCAATTTGACCCTCCCTTTGTGTTGGGAGGGTCTCAGGTCTGACAGAGAGCCACCTCCCCCCATGGACAAGGCAAAGATTGAGGGAAACGGCATCAGGAGTCAATGGGCATTCAACATCACAACTCACCCTGTGACTGATACAAATCTACACAGCAAGATGGGCAATACACCACACAACACAGGGGTAACTGCAAACAGTCACTGCAAACACTGACTGATTACAACCCATTCAAGGGATGGTCTACCCCTCCCACAACAGATCAAATATCCCCCACTGCACTAGCTCATCCTCAACTTTGGCCCCAGGTACAGCACGGGTTGGGTACAGAGTAAAGCTCCCTCTACACTGTTCCATCAAACACTCCCAGGGCAGGTACAGCACAGGTTAGATACAGAGTAAAGCTCCCTCTACACTGTTCCATCAAACACTCCCAGGGCAGGTACAGCACGGGTTAGATACAGAGTAAAGCTTCCTCTACACTGTCCCATCAAACACTCCCAGGGCAGGTACAGCACGGGTTAGATATAGAGTAAAGCTCCCTCTACACTGTCCCATCAAACACTCCCAGGGCAGGTGCAGCACGGGTTAGATACAGAGAAAAGCTCCCTCTACACTGCCCCATCAAACACTCCCAGGGCAGGTACAGCACGGGTTAGATACAGAGTAAAGCACACTCTGCACTGTCCCATCAAACACTCCCAGGGCTGGTGCAGCACGGGTTAGATACAGAGTAAAACTCCCTCTACATTGTCTCATCAAACACTCCCAGGTCAGGTACAGCACGGGTTAGATACAGAGTAAAGCTCCCTCTACACTGTCCTATCAAACATTCCCAGGGCAGGTACAGTATGGGTTAGACACAGAGTAAAGCTCCCTCTGCACTGTCCCATCAAACGCTCCCAGGGCAGGTACAGCACAGGTTAGATACAGAGTAAAGCTCCCTCTACATATCAAAGTTTGCAGATGATACTAAGATGGGAGGGAAAGTAGTGAGTGAGGAGGACATAAAAAACCTGCAAGGGGACATAGACAGGCTAAGTAAGTGGGCAGAGATTTGGCAGATGGAATACAATACTGGAAAGTGTGAGGTTATGCACTTTGGCAGGAAAAATCATAGAGCAAGTTATTATCTTAATGGCAAGAAACTGGAAAGTACTGAAGTACAAAGGGATCTGGGGGTCCTGGTGTACGAAACTCAAAAGGTTAGTATGCAGGTGCAGCAAGTGATTAAGAAGGCCAATGGAATGTTGGCTTTCATTGCTAGGGGGATAGAATATAAAAATAGGGAGGTATTGCTTCAGTTGTACAAGGTATTGGTGAGACCGCACCTGGAATACTGCGTACAGTTTTGGTGTCCATACTTAAGAAAGGACATACTTGCTCTCGAGTCAGTACAAAGAAGGTTCACTCGGTTAATCCCGGGGATGAGGGGATGGACATATGAGGAGAGGTTGAGTAGATTGGGACTCTACTCATTGGAGTTCAGAAGAATGAGAGGCGATCTTATTGAAACATATAAGATTGTGAAGGGATTGGATCGGGTGGATGCGGGGAGGATGTTCCCGATGATGGGTGAAACTAGAACTAGGGGGCATAGTCTTAGAATAAGGGGCTGCTCTTTCAAAACTGAGATGAGGAGGAACTACTTCACTCAGAGGGTGGTAGGTCCGTGGAATATGCTGCCCCAAAAAGCTGTAGAAGCTACATCATTACATAAATTTAAAACAGAAATAGACAGTTTCCTAGAAGTAAAGGGAATTAAGGGTTACGGGGACCGGGCAGGAATTTGGACATGAGTCTAGGTTCGGATCGGTCATGGCCCTGTGGGTAGCGGAGCAGGCCCAGGGGCCGTGTAGCCTGATCCTGCTCCTATTTCGTGTGTCTAATTCTGTTAGATTCAGGAGATGGTTCTGTGATAGTAGATTGGCGGTTAGGATCAGATCAGCCATGATCTTATTGAATGGCGGAGCAGGCTCGAGGGGCCGATTGGCCTACTCCTGCTCCTATTTCTTATGTTCTTATGTACACTGTCCCATCAAACACTCTCAGGGCAGGTACAGCAGGGGTTAGATACAGAGTAAAGCTCCCTCTACACTGTCCCATCAAACACTCTCAGGGCAGGTACAGCAGGGGTTAGATACAGAGTAAAGCTCCCTCTACACTGTCCCATCAAACACTCCCAGGGCAGGTACAGCAGGGGTTAGATACAGAGTAAAGCTCCCTCTACACTGTCCCATCAAACACTCCCAGGGCAGATAGAGCACGGGTTAGATACAGAGTAAAGCTCCCTCTACACTGTCCCATCAAACAGCTGTTGAGGCTACAATTCTGAAGCTGGAGCTTGCTTCAGACGCTGTATCTAACCTGTGTTGTACTGCCCTGGGAGTGTTTGCTGGGTTGGTGTAGCGGGAGCTTTACTCTGCATCTAACCCGTGCTGTACCTGTCCTGGGAGTGTATGATGTGACAATGAAGAAGGAGCTTTACTCCGTATATAACCTGCACTGTACCTGCCCTGGGAGTGTTTAATGGGATAGTGTTGGGGGAGCTTTACTTCGTACCTAAACCATGCTGTACCTGTCCTGGGGGTGCTTGATGGGGCAGTGTAAACATAGAAACATAGAAGATAGGAGCAGAAGTAGGCCATTCGGCCCCTCGAGCCTGCTCCGCCATTCAATCCGATCATGGCTGATCAGCCAAATTCAGTACCCTGTCCCTGCTTTCTCCCCATATCCCTTGATCCCCTTAGCCTTAAGAAATATATCTAACTCCTTCTTGAATATATTTAATGAATTGGCCTCAAATGTCTTCTGTGGTGGAGAATTCCACAGTTTCACCACTCTCTGGGTGAAGAAATTCCTCCTCATCTCAGTCCTAAATGGCTTACCCCTTATCCTTAGACTGTGACCCCTGGTTCTGGACTCCCCCGCCATCAGGAATAGCCTTCCTGCATCTAGTCTGTCTAGTCCTGTTAGAATTTTATAATTTTCAATGAGATCCCCTCTCATTCTTCTAAACTCTAGCGAATATAAGCCTAATCGACCCAATCTCTCTTCATACGTCATTCCTGTCATCCCAGGTATCAGTCTGCTAAATCTTCGCTGCACTCCCTCCATGGCAAGAACATCCTTCCTCAGATAAGGCGACCAAAACTGCACACAATACTCAAGGTGTGGTCTCACGAAGGCCCTGTACAACTGCAGCAAGACATCCTTGCTCGTGTACTCGAATCCTCTCGCTATGAAGGCCAGCATACCATTTGCCTTCTTAACCGCCTGCTGCACCTGCATGCTTACCTTCAGTGACTGGTGCACAAGGACACCAATGTCTCGTTGCACTTCCCCTTCTCCCAATCTATTGCCATTCAGATAATAATCTGCCTTTCTGTTTTTGCCACCAAAGTGAATAACCTTGCATTTATCCACATTATACTGCATCTGCCATGCATCTGCCCAATCGCCCAACATTCACCACTTTACACACTGTAAGGGCTATTCGACCATGGGAGACAGTGCAGCGAAGATCAGGGCTTCACACTGTACTCAGAGCCCGTCCTTTCTCTTGCAGGGAAGCTGGCGCACAATAGGAGGCAGCAGTAACGGACCGGGGGAGGCCGTCCTGACCTTAAAGAGCTCAGCGATCTGGAGCAGCGAGTGGAACGGGTTATGGCAGGCCGGATGATTGGCCCCGTTGCCACTGGAGATGCCGACCCCGTTCTGGACAGCAATGGTAAGGTCATCACCTTTTTGACCTCTCTCCTTCCACTTGTGCTCACACCAGCATCCTTTGCCACTATTGAACCAATACAGTGCATTGCAGCACTCATACCTCCCTCACTGCTGCCCTGTCCTCAAGCTAAAGCAACTCTTGTACCTCCCTGCTTTCAGATGCTGATTCGCCAGGTGAGGAGGCAGGCCCTGAAGCTGCCACTGTGAGTGATTCTGAAGGCGAGCAGGAAGAGGAAGCCGGACCATCAGTGCCACCCTCAGCCGAGGCATCCCATGGCCATAATGGGGACACGTCTTCCCTGGAGGGGAGCAGGGGGGAAGGGTCTGAGGAGGATGAAGCTCCGGGGCCCAGCGGGCTGCAGCAACGCGGGGGGGTAGGGAAGCTCGGCGGCCTTCTCCCCGGAGGGAGAGTCTGGCCTCCAGTCCTGCTACAGTGAGCGCAGAGGAGGTGCGGCTCCTCACTGAAATGGGCGCCCAGGCGGAGCACAGGTACACTGAGCTCATGGCTGCAGTGGCAAGGATGCCTGACTCCATAGAGTCACTGTCAAGGAGTGTACAGGAATTCGGGGCAGCACAGGCAAGGAGTCTGCAGGACTTCGGTGCAGCACAGGCAAGGAGTGTGCAGGACTTCGGTGCAGCACAGGCGGCTTCCACGCAAGTGCTTAGTCGTGCCATGCAGTCAGTGGGAGGTCTGATGCAGACACAGATTAGGGCCACACGAGTACTTACTGCTGCCACCCTCGCTGGATCGGGCAGGATTTTGCCGGGGCCCTCGCCGCGCCGCAGCAGGCCAGCAGTCTGTGCTTCAGCAGATTGCTCTGCATGTTGCAGTGCTGCCCCGTGCGAGTGCCAGTGTGTCGTCTGACCAGGGAGTGCCTGTGCTCTGTCAGGATGGCAGCGTTCCTGCTGCCAACACTGTCGCTCCTCCACTGCAGCTGCCACCACCCGTAGGAGAGACTGCTGCTGCCCATGCAGAGTTGGAGCAGTCAGCAGCCGGGTCCTCCAGGCCCAGAGCTGGTCAAGGCCGTCCCCCAAGGGCATCTGCTGACTCAATTTCTGACACTCAGCAGCCTTCCCCCAGCCTTGCTGCAGCCACTGGGGTCCCATTGCGGAGGAGCTGCAGGGCGGGAAGGGGCCAATCTCGGAAGCGAAGCAGATCACCCTCACAGGCTAAAAAGTAGGAGGATGGCAAAATGCTGTGAATTTTTTTAGTGAAGGCCGAGGATCATGGTCATTTTTGGTTAACTCTTTTGTTCATTGTCTCCAGGTTGTGAGAGCCAGTTATGTGTCTGACTGTTTTTTTGGGGGTTTCTCTGTATTTGTTTGTCATGCAGGAAGGGCACAGAGTTTGATAAATAAATAATTGTCTTTATTCAGATTGTGAATGTTTGCTCTTTGAACTATTTGTTGCCTTGACCGGCTCAGGGTTTGCGGAACGGTTCCATTCATGTTCTTTCAATGGCACAAGCCATTCCCTCAGAGGGGGCCTAGAACCGACTTGCAATAAGCCGCTGACGGATGGCCCTTGCACTTTGTACCTCCCTCCCGTCTTGGTGCTCTTCCTCCTCCTCCGCCTCCTCCTCTGGTGGTGCTCCAATGTCTGCTGGCAGTGGATGAGTCCTGAGGATAGCCAGGTTATGCAGCATGCAGCACACTACAACGAAATGGGAGACTCGCTCAGGTGAGTACTGAAGGGCTCCCCCGGAATGGTCCAGACAGCGGAACCATTTATTTAGCACGCCGATTGTGTGCTCAATGATGTTCCTGGTCGCTTGATTGCTCTCATTGTATCATTCTTCAGCAGGGGTGCTGAGCGCACGGAGTGGGGTCATCAGCCAGGTGCACAAAGGATAGCCCTTGTCCCCGAGAAGCCAGCCTCCTGGGTGAGCCGGGGCTTCGAAAAGGTCTGCCACAGAAGTCTGGCGCAGGATGAAGGCATCGTGGCTGCTGCCTGAAAAGCTAGTATCAGCTGTCTGTGGTCACACACCAACTGCACGTTCAATGAATGGAACCCCTTCCGGTTGCGGCAATCCTCGGCATTCTCTAGAGGCGCCCGCAAAGCTACATGCATGCAGTTAATGGCGCCCTGGACCATGGGGAAGCCGCTATTTTTGCAAATCCCATTGCGCGCTCTTGCTGCTTGTCCAGGGTGATGGGGAAGGAAATGTACTGACGTCTCCTTTTGAAGAGGGCATTCGTGACTTGGCGGATGCAGCAATGCACCGCAAACTGGGAGACATTGGCAATGTCCCCAGTAGCGGATTGGAAGGAGCCGGTGGCATAGAAGTTGAGGGCCACTGTCACCTTCACTGCCACCGACAGAGACATCCTGCTCCTCAGCTGAGGCTGCAGATCTGTCTGAAGCAGGTGGCAGAGCTCAGTGACCACCTCCCTTCTGAATCGAAGCCTCCGAAAACACTGCTCCTCAGACATGTTGAGGTAGAACTGCTGGCGGTATACCCTGGGAGGGTAAGGCCTCCTGTGCCGACGCCTGTTGGCCCTCCTCCGTCTGGCCATGATTGGCACTCTCTCTCGGCGTCTCTGAGCCCTCTCAATGCAATGGAGAAACCCAACATTTCCACCCATTGCAGCCCCCATAATGTGTGGCCACTCAAGACTATGGCTCTGACAAATCAATCCAACTGCAAAGTTCTGGGCCGAAGCCAGAAGTACCTGTGCGAGCGCTGACTCAATGCAGAAAGCTCTCTCCCTTTGTCTCTCTGCAAATCTCTCTCTCTCTCACAGAAGGAGTGGTCCAGAAATGGCTACCACTAAGAAGCCAGGAAGAGCCCCCTTTAAATAGCGCCCCCCCCCAGCCCCACAGCGACTGGGAACTGTTCCAGTCAACCAGTCGCTGGGAGCGCCAGGCGGAAAGGAGGGGGGCGCCACTGAAGTTCCGGTTCAGGGCGCACCAAGGGCGTTGCACCATGAAATGACGTAAGGATCTGCGCGCGCAGCTGATCGGGCGTTGCGGTTTTGCACCGCTGCTAAATGTCCGCTCAATTTTGTGAGAGCCGCAGGTCTCGCCGCGCCCGGGCGCTACCCGCTTCGTGCCCCAGTTATCGCCCTCTTAAGGCGCTAACGGCTGGCACTAACAACTGAATTTCTCCCCCAAAGCCTCCAGGCTTGTTTTTTTAACACTCTTAGACCTTTTAGAATTATTGTTTACTGCGGCCATGTTTGATTTACACCCTTGATTTCTCTGACTTCCACTTTTGCTTTTCTCCTTCCTGTCTTTTGCTTCTATCCTTGCTTCCCTTTCCTCTGTCTCCCTGCACAGGTTCCCAACCCCCTGCCATTTTAGTTTAAACCCTCCCCAACAGCACTAGCAAACATTCCCCCTAGAACATTGGTCCCGGTCCTGCCCAGGTGCAAACCGTCCAGTTTATACTGGTCCCACCTCCCCCAGAACCAGTTCCAATGTCCCAGGAATTTGAATCCTTCCCCTTTGCACCATTCTTCTAGCCACGTATTCATCTGAACTATCCTTCTATTTCTACTCTGACTAGCACGTGGCACTGGTAGCAATCCTGAGATTACTACCTTGAGGTCCCATTTTTTAATTTACCTCCTAACTCCCTATATTCAGCTTTTAGGACCTCATCCCATTTTATACCTATATCGTTGGTACCTATATGCACCACGACAACTGGCTGTTCACCCTCCCCCTCCAGAATGCCCTGCAGCCACTCCGAGACATCCTTGACCCTTGCACCAGGGAGGCAACATACCATCCTGGAGTATTGTTTGTGGCCGCAGAATCGCCCATCTATTCCCCTTACAATAGAATCCTCTATTACTATAGCTCTACCCCTCTTTTTCCTCCCGTCCTGTGCAGCAGAGCCACCCCTGGTGCCAGGAAGTTGGCTGCTGCTGCCTTCTTCTGATAAGCCACCCCCCCCAACAGTACTCAAAGTGGTGTATCTGTTTGAGAGGGGGATGTCCACAGGGGACCCGTGCACTACCTGCCTGCGCCTACTACTCTGCCTGGCGGTCACCCATTCCCTTCCTGCCTGTGCAGCCTTTACCTGCGGTGTGACCAACTGATTAAACGTGATATCCATGTTTAATCAGTTAACAAGGGCCCTTGTTTCCTAGCACTCCCCGCAACACAACAGAGACCTTAGAAACTATAACCACAAAATTAAGACCTTCTGAACTTTATAAATTATGGCCCAGAAATTCAGTTGGGCGCCGTTTGGGGCGCCAAGCTCGCCTGGGCGCTGGAATTACCGCTGCGAGCGGAGCCACTTGCACCATCCCGATATTCAGTTTCTGCGCCCCAAACGGAAGCGGGCCGCTACTCGAGGCTTCCCGCGCCCTGCTTGGGGCGCTCACCCTGAATATCGGCGCGCTAAGGGCCGCAGCGCCACACGCTGCGGCACGGCACGCTGCGGTACTGCAGGCCTTCCTCCCACTGTTAAGGGGGAGGTGCCTGCAACAGCGCGATCCCCGCTCGTGAGTGCCGGCAAATGAGCCCGGCACCAAGGAGAAGTGCCGGGCTCTCGGGAAACAGCCGGCAATGCCGCGGGGGGGGGGGGGTTTAGGAGGCCGGGGACGGAGGTGCTGGCAGGCGGCCGCCCCGCACCTCCACCTTAACTAGCGCCACTACCGCCACAGGTAGTCCCTGTGAACCGGTCGCGATTTGCGACCGGCGTTAAAGAGGCGGGCGCGACCAAATATGGTGATCGGGGCAGGAGCGGGGCGCTGCGCACACCGATGACGTCATCGGTGGCGGCGCAATGCTACAGGCTAACGCCGCCATTAGCGCCCCGCTAAATATCGCGGGAGGTGTGGCCAGTGGCGCTAAAGCCACTGAGTGCCCTCTTTGGGCGCTAACTGGTGGCGCAGCCCACTGAATTTCTAGGCCTATGAACCTTAACTGTCAAACTATAGAGTAGTATAAATACTCACCCAATCAGCTGCTTCCTCCTGCCCGCGTCACGTTTTCAATCATGACCTGGCTCTGGAACGCCGCCGCTGGTCTGCGAGATTAGTAAGCCTCTAAGGGGGCTTTACTCTGTATCTAACCCGTGCTGTACCTGCCCTGGGAGTGTATTATGGGACAGTGTAGAAGGACCTTTACTCCGTGTATAACCTGCACTGTACCTGCCCTGGGAGTGTTTGATGGGACAGTGTAGCAGGAGCTTTACTCCGTACCTAACCCATGCTGTACTTGTCCTGGGAGTGATTGATGGGGCAGTGTAGAGGGATCTTTACTCTGCAACTAACCCGTGCTGTACCTGCACTGGGAGTGTTTGATGGGTCGGTGTAGAGGGAGCTTTGCTCTGTATCTAACCCATGCTGTATCTGCCTTGGGAGTGCTTGATGGGGCAGTGTAGAGGGAGCTTTACTCTGTATCTGACCCGTGCTATACCTGCCCTGGGCGTGTTTGATGTGACAGTGTAGAGGGAGCTTTACTCCGTACCTAACCTATGCTGTACCTGTCCTGGGAGTGCTTGATGGGACAGCGTAGAGGGAGCTTTACTCTGTATCTAACCTGTGCTGAACCTGCCCTGGGAGTGTTTGATGGGACGGTGTAGAGGGAGCTTTACTCTGTATCTAACCCATGCTGTACCTGCCCTGGGAGTGTTTGATGGGACAGATTAGAGGAAGCTTTACTCTGTATCTAACCTGTGCTGTACCTGCCCTGGGAGTGTTTGATGGGATAGTGTAGAGGGAGCTTTACTCTGTATCTAACCCGTGCTATACCTGCCCTGGGAGTGTTTGATGAGACAGTGTAGAGGGAGCTTTACTCTGTACCTAACACGTGCTGTGCCTGCTCTGGGAGTGTTTGATGGGACAGCGTAGAGGGAGCTTTACTCTGTATCTAACCTGTGCTGGACCTGCCCTGGGAGTGTTTGATGGGACGGTGTAGAGGGAGCTTTACTCTGTATCTAACCCGTGCTGTATCTGCCCTGGGAGTATTTGATGGGACAGTGTAGAGGAAGCTTTACTCTGTATCTAACCCGTGCCATAACTGCCCTGGGAGTGTTTGATGGGACGGTGTAGAGGGAGCTTTACTCTGTATCTAACCCATGCTGTACCTGCCCTGGGAGTGTTTGATGGGACAGATTAGAGGAAGCTTTACTCTGTATCTAACCCGTGCTGTACCTGCCCTGGGAGTGTTTGATGGGACAGGGTAGAGGAAGCTTTACTCTGTACCTAATGGAGGAGTATTGAAGCTTTTTGTTGTCACAGGTTGATGAGATGTGTACCTTGGAGCTAATCAAAAAGTTGATATCCCTGTTCCCATTGATTCCCAGATTTCTCCAGTTACTAAGAGCAGTGGGTCTAGATATTCAGGTTGAGGATTTATCCACCAATGAGGCAACAGCGCTAAGAACAGCTCCGTCCAATCACGGCCACAAATTTCAAACAGGGCGAACATTGATATGAAATAGCAGGACTGAGTTTCCTGGGCTTCGAGAGCTGTATTGATAATTATTGTTGGTCGCTCCTGATTGATCCTGGAGTGTATCTGGCCTTATAGATCTACATGTTGACATGGGAAATATCCATTTCTCAAAAAAAGTAAAGAAAACAAATCAACAACAACTTATATAGCACCTTTAACAGAACAAAACATTCCAAGGTGCTTAACAAGAGCGTTATCAATAAAAAAACATTTGACACCCAGCCACAGAAGGAGCTATCAAGATAGATCACCAAAAGCTTGGTCAAAAAGGTAGGTTTGAAGGAGCATCTTAAAGGTAGTGAGGCAGAGAGGTTTAGGGAGGTAATTCCAGAGCTAAGGGCCCAGGCAGCTGACGGCACAGCTGTCAACGGTAGAGCGATTAAAATCGGGGATGCTCAAGAGGCCAGAATTGGAGGAGTGAAGAAATCTCGGAGTGTGTAGGAGTGGAGGAGGTTAAAGACTTAAGGAGGGATGAGACCATGGAGGGAGGTGAAATTAAGGATGAGAATTTTAAAATTGAGGCGTTGTCAAACCGGGAGTCAATATAGGTCAGCAAGCATGGGGGGTGTTGGGTGAACGAGACTTGGTGCGAGTTAAGGTACGGGCAGCAGAGTTTTGGATGAACACAATTTTACCTGAGGTGGTAGATGGGAGTCCAGCCAGGAGAGTGTTGGAATAGTCAAATAAACAAATGAAATGTGAAGTGCTGACCGTTCGGGAAGCAGTTTTGCGTTTATTTTTATGGAGTGTTTCGCCTTACCTGGAGGGGGGATAAATTTGAAGCGTCCTGGAATCCCCAGAAACTCGATTTTATGTGTCATGTTGAAACATGTTCGATTGCTAAGAATAAAATAAAACAGGGAGGTAGAGATTATTATGAATTCTCCCGATAGTTCGGGCGCAAAACGGGCGGGATGATGAGGACTGTGACAGCCCACATTCGATCTGCATAGGTGTTAGGCCCCAGAGATCCCCTAAAACAGGTGTTAGGCCCCAGAGATCCCCTAAAACAGGTGTTAGGCCCCAGAGATCCCCTAAAACAGGTGTTAGGCACCAGAGATCCACTAAAACAGGTGTTAGGCCCCAGTGATTCCCTAAAACAGGTGTTAGGCCCCAGTGATTCCCTAAAACAGGTGTTAGGCCCCGAAGATCCCCTAAAAGAGGTGTTAGGCCCCAGAGATCCCCTAAAACAGGTGTTAGGCCCCAGAGATCCCCTAAAACAGGTGTTAGGCCCCGGAGATCCCCTAAAACAGGTGTTAGGCCCCAGAGATCCCCTAAAACAGGTGTTAGGCCCCAGAGATCCCCTAAAACAGGTGTTTGTAATGATATCAGCAAATAGTGATGATACTTGTCTGTGTTTGATTACTTATGCCTTACAGCATATTTGTCTGTGTTTTTGATTACTTGTGCCTGACCAGCAGAGGTCATGTGAGAGACAAGCAGTCCAGAGGAGTTTTACTTTCAGTTTCATTCTAGATGCATCACAGCTTAGTGTGTTCTGTAAAAAGCTGTAGAAAGTCTTGAACAAGACTTTAGATTAAACAACATTCTCTTTCAGAAATGAGTCTTTATTGAACCCAAAAAGAAATCAAAACATGATGTCAGAAGTGGCTGAAAGAGAAAAAATCTGAAGTTAGCAACTTGATGGGACAGTGAAAGCAGTTGTGGCAAGTAAGCGAAATCAGCTCTCCACATATTAGCAAGCCAGAAGAGAACATCGTTGCTTACCATTAGAGAATAGCTAACGAGTGAAAAAATGGAAGGTTTACTCCCACCGGCGACGCTTCAATTGACAGGTAATGTGGCTGAAAATTGGAGAAGGTTCAAACAACGTTTAGAGTTGTATTTAGCGGCAATCGGAGCTGACGAGAAAAGTGATAAACAAAAATCGTCCGTGTTCTTACATGTCGTGGGTGATGCAGCGCTGGAGGTATATAATAATTTCATATTTGCTGTTGATGGAGACAAAATGAAGCTAGATAAAATAATGGAACAGTTTGAGGCCTACTGCATACCTAAACGCAACGTGACCTTTGAGAGGCACAAATTTTTCACATGTGTACAGAAAATTGGCGAGACTATTGATCAGTATGTGACTGAACTGAGAAACCGGAGCAAATAGTGTGAATTTGGGGGACTCACAGACTCGCTGATAAAAGACAGACTGGTGTGTGGTATTCCAGATAATGGTCTAAGGGAAAGACTGCTAAGAGAGCAAGATCTAGACCTGGGAAAAGCCATAGCACTGTGTAGGGCTACAGAGACTGTGAAGTTGCAGGCAAAGGAGCTGTTCAGTGACAGTAGCTGCAACGTGGATGCAGTGAGAAAGAACGGATACAAACCGTTTAACAAAGAGAGCGCCAATGTGAAAAAAGAGACGTGGCCAGCAAACGAAAATGAAAGGGACAATCGGAAGTCATGTAATCGATGCGGTACACAGCAGCCACCAAGAAAGTGTCCAGCATATGGTAAAACATGCAATAGATGCAACAAAAACAACCATTATGCCCGTTGCTGCAAGAACCAAGCGCAACAAAGCAAGGTCCATACAGTAGATGAAAGCGAGATAGAGGAATTCAATGTAGATGTTGTGTCTGAAAACAAAAAAGAAGAAAGAGACTGGATGTTGACACTAAAAGTGAACGACATACACATTCCATTTAAATTGGATACTGGAGCACAAGTTAATGTGATATCAGAGACCGATTTTAAGAGAATTAGACCCAGACCAAAGTTACATGGAATACAAGTGAAAGTGACCGGATACTCAGGTACTGATATACCAGTGAAAGGAAAATGCATTGTCAAAGGAACACACAAGGACAGAGAGCACACGCTAGCATTAATCGTGGTGCCAAAGGATGTGCAAGCCATACTAGGGTTAAAAGCCTGTGAGAGACTGAACCTGGTAAAGAGAGTCCTCGTTGTGGAAAGCGAAGGAGAGACAGTCTATGATGAACTCATGAAAGAGTACAAAGACCTATTTAAGTGTCTAGGCTGCATTCCAGGAGAACACACGATCAGAGTAGATAAAAGTATGACACCGGTCATGCATCCATGCAGAAAAGTTCCGTTTGCTCTTCAAAAGCAACTGAAGGCAGAGTTGGACAGGATGGAAAGCCTGAACGTGATTCAGAAGATAGATGAGCCAACTGAGTGGGTGAGTTCCCTCGTCATAGTGGACAAAAAGAATGGAAAGCTCAGAATTTGCCTGGATCCAAGAGATCTAAACAGAGCAATAAAGAGAGAGCACTTCAAGCTTCCTACACGTGAGGAAATCATGGCACAGTTTGCAAATGCAAAATATTTCAGCAAGTTAGATGCGTCCTCAGGATTTTGGCAGATGAAGCTGGACGAAGCAAGTTCAAGACTGTGCACGTTCAACACTCCATTTGGCAGATACAGATTCCTAAGGTTACCATTTGGCATTGCCTCAGCTCCTGAAGTGTATCACAAGACTATCCATATGATCTATGAGCACCTGGAGGGAGTTGATACATCAATGGATGACATCATAGTATGGGGAACCACGAGAACTGAGCATGACGAGAGACTGAAAAAAGTGCTGGAAGCAACAAGGAAAACAAACCTGAAGCTGAATAGAGAGAAATGCCACCTCGGGGTGACAGAACTGACATTCGTGGGAGATATCCTTAGCAGTGAGGGCATCAGACCAGATCCCAGAAAGGTGTCCGCCATTGAGAATATGCCAAGGCCACAATGCAAAAAGGACGTGCAGAGGTTTAATGGAATGATCAACTACATGGGTAAATTCATATCCAACCTCTCAGAAAAAATAGCGCCACTGAGAAGACTAACTGAAAAGAACATAGAATGGGAATGGAATCATGAGCATGAGAAGTCATGGAGCGATCTAAAGAAACTGCTCACAGAGGAACCAGTTCTGAGGTTTTATGACCCAGCGAGACCCATCAAGATATCATCAGATGCATCACAGAGTGGGCTCGGTGCCGTTCTTCTGCAACAATATGACTACTGGCAACCTATTGCATATGCATCGCGCTCAATGACAGACGCGGAGACGCGATATGCTCAAATAGAAAAGGAGCTGCTCAGCATCACATACGCCTGTGAAAGATTTCACCAGTTTGTGGCAGGACAAGCAATCAGTGTAGAGACTGACCATAAGCCCTTGATTGCATTGTTCCAAAAGCCACTGAATAGCTGTCCGCTTAGAATACAAAGAATGATGATCAGGCTGCAACGCTATACACTGAATGTTGCGTACACACCGGGTAAGCTGATGTATACAGCAGACACGTTGTCCAGAGCTGTTGACCCAATTGAGCCCGCAAACACCACAATGGATGAAAAAGTGAACGCCTACGTGGACATGATCACAAGTGCACTGCCCATAGCAGATGCAAAAATGGAGCTCATAAAGACTGAGACAAACAAAGATGAAACAATGAGACGACTGAGAAAAAGCATCTTGGATGGATGGCCCAACATGAAGCAAGACTGCTCACCTGATATAGCAGAGTACTGGAACTGCAGGGCGGAACTATCAGTGGTCAAAGACATCATCTACAAAGGAAGTAAAATAGTTATCCCAAAGAGTCTGAGAAGAGAGATGCTAAAAAAGATCCATGGAGGACATCTGGGAATCGAAAAGTGTAAGAAAAGAGCACGAGAGGTGATGTACTGGCCACAAATCAACCAAGATGTGACAAATGAGGTGTCAAACTGCACAATATGCCTGAAATATCGAGCAAGCAATCCGGTAGAACCACTAAAGCCACACCCAGCACCAGACAGACCTTACCAGAAGGTAGGCGCTGACCTATTCGTATGTCAAGGGAAGGACTATCTTGTCGTCACAGACTATTACTCCCTGTATCCAGAGGTTTGTAGACTGTACACCACCACTGCAGAAGCTGTGATAAGAAGTATGAAAGCCATATTCTCCAGACATGGCGTGGCAAGCGAGGTCTTCACAGACAACGGACCCCAGTTTAACAATGCAAATTTCCGACACTTTGCCAAAGAGTGGGACTTTGTCCACACAACGTCAAGTCCTCACTATCCACAGTCCAATGGACTAGTGGAAAAATCAGTCCAGACAGTGAAAAGACTGATGTACAAGGCAAAAGACAATGGAACTGACTTCTACCAAAGCATGCTTGTATACCGCACAACGCCGCTCGAGTGTGGTATGTCACCAGCCCAACTCCTGATGGGACGTCGGCTAAGGTCAAACCTACCCATCCCGGAGAACCTCCTGAAAACAAAAGAGGGGGAGAAAGTGAGGAAGTTCAAAGAACAACAGAAAGAAAAGCAAAAGTACTACTATGACAGAGGAACACAAAACCGACTTGAACTCCACACTGGTGACCAAGAAAGACAAAACAAACACACGGACTCAGAAGGGAACTGTCCTGAGTGAAGTTCAACCAAGATCATACACCATTCAGACAGATGAAGGTGCTGTTCTGAGAAGAAATCGTCGAGATCTTCTCATGGGACCAGCCACAGCAGGTCAAGAGACTGATACTGGTGAACAACCTGATCACACAGCTGAGAACCAATCATCTGAGGCAACAACTCAGATTCAAGGACAATCAATCAGATAATCCTCAAGACACGTGAAGCCTCCTGAGAGACTCATTGAGCAAATTTAAGGACTATTGTTAAAGAAGGAAGTAATGTTATCTTATTATTTCTTCAAGTTCTAGTGTATTGACATATTTCATGTGAACACACAAAGCAAGGGTAAAAAACCTTGATCATGATAATGATAATGTAAGTTCATTAAATGTTGTTGGTTAAAAGTAAAATACTTTTGTTTTAAGAAAGGGAGATGTAATGATATCAGCAAATAGTGATGATATTTGTCTGTGTTTGATTACTTATGCCTTACAGCATATTTGTCTGTGTTTTTGATTACTTGTGCCTGACCAGCAGAGGTCATGTGAGAGACAAGCAGTCCAGATGAATTTTACTTTCAGTTTCATTCTAGATGCATCACAGCTTAGTGTGTTCTGTAAAAAGCTGTAGAAAGTCTTGAACAAGACTTTAGATTAAACAACATTCTCTTTCAGAAATGAGTCTTTATTGAACCCAAAAAGAAATCAAAACAGTGTTAGGCCCCGGAGATCCCCTAAAGCACGTGTAAGGCCCCGGAGATCCCCTAAAACAGGTGTTGGGCCCCAGAGATCCACTAAAACAGGTGTTAGGCCCCAGGGATCCCCTAAAACAGGTGTTAGGCCCCAGGGATCCCCTAAAACAGGTGTTAGGCCCCAGAGATCCCCTAAAACAGGTGTTAGGCCCCGGGGATCCCCTAAAACAGATGTTAGGCCCCAGAGATCCACTAAAACAGGTGTTAGGCCCCGGGGATCCCCTAAAACAGGTGTTAGGCCCCGGAGATCCCCTAAAATAGGTGTTAGGCCCCGGAGATCCCCTAAAACAGATGTTAGGCCCCAGAGATTCACTAAAATAGGTGTTAGGCCCCGGGGATCCCCTAAAACAGGTGTTAGGCCCCGGAGATCCCCTAAAACAAGTGTTAGGCATTGGGGATCCCCTAAAACAGGTGTTAGGCCCCAGAGATCCCCTAAAACAGGTGTTAGGCCCCGGAGATCCCCTAAAACAGGTGTTAGGCCCCAGAGATCCCCTAAAACAAGTGTTAGGCCCCGGGGATCCCCTAAAACAGGTGTTAGGCCCTGGGGATCCCCTAAAACAGGTGTTAGACCCCAGAGATCCCCTAAAACAAGTGTTAGGCCCGGGGATCCCCTAAAACAGGTGTTAGGTCCCGAAGATCCCCTAAAGCAGGTGTTAGGCCCTGGGGATCCCCATATACAGGTTTTAGGCCCCGGAGATGCCCTAAAACATCTGTTAGGCCCTGGAGATCCCCTACAACAAGTGTTAGGCCCTGGGGATCCCCATAAACAGGTGTTAGGCCCCGGGGATCCCCTAAAACAGCTGTTAGGCCCCGGGGATCCCCTAAAACAGGTGTTAGGCCCCGGAGATCCCCTAAAACAGGTGTTAGGTCCCGGAGATCCCCTAAAACAGGTGTTAGGCCTGGGGATCCCTTAAAACAGGTGTTAGGCCCCGGGGATCCCCTAAAACAGGTGTTAGGCCCAGGAGATCCCCTAAAACAGGTGTTAGGCCCTGGGCATCCCCTAAAACAGGTGTTAGACCCTGGGGATCCCCTAAAACAGGTGTTAGACCCTGTGGATCCCCTAAAACAGATGTTAGGCCCTGGGGCTCCCTTAAAACAGGTGTTAGGCCCCGGGGATCCCCTAAAACAGGTGTTAGGCCCAGGAGATCCCCTAAAACAGGTGTTAGGCCCTGGGGATCCCCTAAAACAGGTGTTAGACCCTGGGGATCCCTGAAAACAAGTGTTAGACCCTGGGGATCCCCTAAAACAGTTGTTAGAACCTGTGGATCCCCTAAAACAGGTGTTAGGCCCTGGGGATCCCTTAAAACAGGTGTTGGGCCCTGGGGATCCCCTAAAACAGGTGTTAGGCACCAGGGATCCCATAAAACAGGTGTTGGGCCTCGGGGATCCCCTAAAACAGGTGTTGGGCCCCGGGGATCCCCTAAAACAGGTATTAGGCCCCGGAGATCCCCTTAAACAGGTGTTAGGCCCCGGAGATCCCTAAAACAGGTGTTAGGCTCCGGGGATCCCCTAAAACAGGAGTTAGGTCCCGGAGATCCCCTAAAACAGGTGTTAGGCTCCGGGGATCCCCTAAAACAGGAGTTAGGTCCCGGAGATCCCCTAAAACAGGTGTTAGGCCCTGGAGATCCCTTATAACAGGTGTTAGGCCGCGGGGATCCCCTAAAACAGGTGTTAGGCCCCGGAGATCCCCTAAAACAGGTGTTAGGCTCTGGGGATCCCCTAAAACAGGTGTTAGGCCCTGGGGATTCCCTAAAACAGGTGTTAGGACCTGCGGACCCCCTAAAACAGGTGTTAGGCCCCGGGGATCCCCTAAAGCAGGTGTTAGGCCCCGGAGATCCCGATAAACAGGTGTTAGGCCCCGGAGATCTCCTAAAACAGGTGTTAGGCCCTGGAGATCCCCTAAAACAGGTGTTAGGCCCCGGAGATCCCCTATAAGAGTTGTTAGACCCTGGGGATCCCCTAAAACAGTTGTTAGACCCTGTGGATCCCCTAAAACAGGTGTTAGGCCCTGGGGATCCCTTAAAACAGGTGTTGGGCCCTGGGGATCCCCTAAAACAGGTGTTAGGCACCAGGGATCCCATAAAACAGGTGTTGGGCCTCGGGGATCCCTTAAAACAGGTGTTGGGCCCCGGGGATCCCCTAAAACAGGTATTAGGCCCCGGAGATCCCTAAAACAGGTGTTAGGCTCCGGGGATCCCCTAAAACAGGAGTTAGGTCCCGGAGATCCCCTAAAACAGGTGTTAGGCTCCGGGGGTCCCCTAAAACAGGAGTTAGGTCCCGGAGATCCCCTAAAACAGGTGTTAGGCCCTGGAGATCCCTTATAACAGGTGTTAGGCCGCGGGGATCCCCTAAAACAGGTGTTAGGCCCCGGAGATCCCCTAAAACAGGTGTTAGGCTCTGGGGATCCCCTAAAACAGGTGTTAGGCCCTGGGGATCCCCTAAAACAGGTGTTAGGACCTGCGGACCCCCTATAACAGGTTTTAGGCCCCGGGGATCCCCTACAACAGGTGTTAGGCCCCGGAGATCCCTTAAAACAGGTGTTAGTGCCCTGGGGATCTCCTGAAACAGGTGTTAGGCCCCGGAGATCCCCTAAAACAGGTGTTAGGCCCCGGAGATCCCCTAAAACAGGTGTTAGGCCCCGGGGATCCCCTAAAACAGGTGTTAGGTCCCAGAGATCCCCATTAACAGGTGTTAGGCCCCGGAGATCCCCTAAAACAGGTGTTAGGCCCCGGGGATCCCCTAAAACAAGTGTTAGGCCCCGGAGATCCCCTAAAACAGGTATTAGGCCCCGGGGATCCCCTAAAACAGGTGTTAGGCCCCGGGGATCCCCTAAAACAGGTGTTAGGCCCCGGAGATCCCCTAAAACAGGTGTTAGGCCCCGGAGATCCCGTAAAACATGTGTTAGGCCCCAGAGATCCCCTAAAACAGGTGTTAAGCCCTGGAGATCCCCTAAAACAGGTGTTAGGCCCCGGAGATCCCCTAAAACAGGTGTTAGGCCCCGGAGATCTCCTGGAACAGGTGTTAGGCACCGGGGATCCCCTGAAAAAGTTGTTAGGCCCCGGAGAGCCCCTAAAACAGGTATTAGGCCCCGGGGATCCCCTAAAACGGGTGTTAGGCCCCGGACATCCCCTAATACAGGTGTTAGGCCCCGGAGATCCCCTAAAACAGGTGTTAGGCCCCGGAGATCCCGTAAAACAGGTGTTAGGCCCTGGGGATCCCCCAAAACAGGTGTTAGGCCCCGGAGATCCCCTAAAACAGGTGTTAGGCCCCGGAGATCCCCTGAAACAGGTGTTAGGCCCTGGGGATCCCCTAAAACAGGAGTTAGGCCCTGGAGAACCCCTAAAACAGATTTTAGGCCTTGGGGATCCACTAAAACAGGTGTTAGGCCCCGGGGATCCCCTAAAACAGGTGTTAGGCCCTGGGTGTCCCCTAAAACAGGCGTTAAGCCCTGGGGACCTCCTAAAACAGGTGTTGGGGTTCTTCAATATGTTAGTAAGCGGCCTCTGCTAGACTGTGCTGCCCTGAGTGAGCTGTTGGTCAGTGTTTTCAGGCCTGAATGTGGCCTAGCCAGTGAAAAGGTAAGTAGATTTTATTTTCCACCTTGATGTTGAGGCAGGAGGAGGTAGTCCCGGCCCCATAAGACTCATGGCAGGCCACAAACAATTTCTACCCCAGTATTTGAAAAGTTAGAAACAAAAGAGAAATAGCTCCATCCACCATCAACACTGTTAGTCCCCCCTGGGATTGGACTGAGGTTCCAGACCATTGGGCCAGAACTTCGGGTCCCCACGGGTGAGTACGCGCTGGGTACTCATGCGTAGGCCCAACGAAAGTGCCGGTTTCGTGCATGCACTGCGCATGCACGGGAAACCGGAACTTCCATTCCCTTAAAGGAAGGGGTTCACAGGTCGAACGCGAGTGCCGGAGAGGCAGCGCGCACGCCTGGAACTTCCGGTTTTTCCAGGTTTCTCCGGGACGGTAAGTTTTCAGCAGCTACGCTTTTAAAAAGCAGTCGTAAGGCCTGCTTTTAACAAGGTAAGTGGTGAATTAAGTAAAATAAAAACACTTTTTCCACAGGTTTATTATTTTTAAATACTTTAAAGTAAGTTATGTTTATTTTTTAGCCTCGTTCAAAACTAATTAATTTTTTCAAAAATTTAAATTATTGATTAAAATAATTATTTTATGTAATTTATAGTTATTTTAAAAATGTGATTAAAAAAAATGTATTTGAAGTTTTAGTTATGTTTTGGGGCTGAACTCTATTCAGCTCTTCCTGTCAAATCTATGAATACAGAGTCCCTGCTACGATTGGCTCTCCATGGCCCACGTGATCCCATTGGACGCTGCGAACTAACTGCGCCCCTGGGATACACAAGCACTGCGCGCCAGCAGTTGGAGGAGGCCCAGGATCGGAATTCCACGCGGGCCCACAGCTCAATGGCCGGCGCACTAGGTAAGTGCAGGTCGGGGGCTTGCACCCGCGGGAAGCCCCCGACCCGAATTTCTGGGCCATTATGTCTTCAATTCCAGAATCTGCCAGCATAATCCCTCAGAACCTGATTTTATACTGATTAACTCTTGCGCCGGGATTAATGCCTGCTCACATGTCACTAAACGATTTCTCAGGTTTATTTTCAGGTGCTGTTGCTCAAGGCGAGGACTCTTGCTGTTCCTCTGATGCCGTTTGACCTCTGGGGTCTCTCCTCCTGACCTTGCACAGTGAGGGATGATGGGATATTTGACAAGTAGGGAGGGCATGAGATGCACACCCGATGACCCCACAATGATACTTTCCACTGGTCACTGAGTAGGGATCAGGAGCAGGTTGCTGGGCTCAACTTTCCCGTCTATAACAAGAGCCACTGAGGCTACTTCTAGCAGCCCCTGGTTCCAGTCCACAGAGCACAGTATCATACTGGACATCGCTCTCCATTGGAACAGTGGGGAAATCACCTTACCAAATATAATAGCTCACTGCCGCAATCAAGATGTGAGTAAGGAGATCTCACCTCTGAAATAAATATTGGGCATTCAATTTATTCGCTTCCTCAGCTGCTTGTAGTGTATATTGGGTCACTTTCATGGGGTCCAACAGCGTCGTAAACCAGAGACCATCACCAGCGGATCCGATCGAGAACCACAGTCCAAGAATCTGAGAGATAACACAGGCTTAAAAAGAAAACAGGACACCTGGACACGGTGAACCAAAATCACAGACTGAGTCACTGGCCAACATTAGAGCTCAGCATCCCAGAGTACTGGCGTTAACTACAGTCCCCAATCCCAACATCCCAGAGTTGCTGCATTAACCACTGTCCCCAATCCTAGGATCCCAGAGTTGCTGCATTAACCACTGTCCCCAATCCCAGGATCCCAGATTTGCTGCATTAACCACAGTCCCCAATCCCAGGATCCCAGAGTTGCTCCATTAACCACAGTCCCCAATCCCAGGATCCCAGAGTTGCTCCATTAACCACTGTCCACAATCCCAGGATCCCAGTGTTGCTGCATTAACCACAGTCCCCAATCCCAGGATCCCAGAGTTGCTGCATTAACCACAGTCTCCAATCCCGGGATCCCAGAGTTGCTGCATTTACCACAGTCCCCAATGCCAGGATCCCAGAGTTGCTGCATTAACCACAATCCCTAATCCCCTCTGGAGATCTTCCCTCCACGGCTGCCAACCTCATAGTTCCCAACCCCGCACAGCCCGCTTCTACCTCTTTCCCAAGATCCACAAACAGGACTGTCCTGGAGACCCATCGTTTCAGCCTGTTCTTGCCCCACGGAACTTATCTCTTCCTATCTCAACTCTATTTTTCCTCCCCTTGTCCAGTCTCTTCCCACCTACATCTGCGACTCTTCCGACGCCCTCTGTCACTTTAACAGTTTCCAGTTTCCTGGCCCCAACCGTCTCCTTTTCACTATGGACGTCCAATCCCTCTACACCTCCATCCCCCACCAGGATGGCCTGAGGGCGCTCCGCTTCTTCCTTGAACGGAGGCCCGACCATTCCCCATCCACCACCACCCTCCTCCGCCTGGCTGAACTTGTTCTCACATTGAACAACTTCTCCTTTGTCTCCACTCACTTCCTCCAAATTAAAGGTGTTGCTATGGGAACCCGCATGGGCCCTAGCTATGCCTGCCTTTTCATGGGATATGTGGAACATTTTTTGTTCCAGTCCTACTCAGGTCCCCTTCCTCACCTCTTTTCCCGGTACATTGATGACTGTATCGGTGCCGTTTCCTGCTCTCGCCCTGAACTAGAAAATGTCATTCACTTTGCTTCCAATTTCCACCCTTCCCTCACCTTCACATGATCCATCTCCGACTCTTCCCTTCCCTTCCTCGACTTCTCTGTCTCCATCTCTGGGGATAGGCTATTGACAAACATTCACTACAAGCCCACTGACTCCCACAGCTACCTGGACTACACTTCCTCCCACCCCGCTTCCTGTAAGGACTCTATTCCATTCTCCCAGTTTCTCCGTCTCCACCACATCTGCTCTGACGATGCCACCTTCCATACCAGTGCTTCCGACATGTCTTCCTTTTTCCTCAACCGAGGATTCCCCTCTACTGTGGTTGACACAGCCCTTGACCGTGTCCGTTCTATTTCCCGCACTTCTGCTCTCACCCCTTCCCCTCCCTCCCAGAACCACGATAGGGTTCCCCTTGTCCTCACCTTTCACCCCACCAGCCTCCACATTCAACGGATCATCCTCCACCATTTCCGCCACCTCCAACGTGATCCCACCACCAAACACATCTTCCCCTCAGCTCCCCTTTCAGCATTCCGAAGGGACCGCTCCCTCCGCGACAACCTGGTCCACTCCTCTATCACCCCCAACACCCCTTCCCCTTCACCCGGCACCTTCCCGTGCAAGCGCAGGAGATGCAACACCTGCCCTTTTACCTCCCCCCTTCCCACTGTCCAGGGCCGCAAACAGAGGGTGGTGAATCTTCGGAATTCTCTACCCCAGAGGGCTGTGGAGGCTCAGTCATTGGGTATATTCAAAACAGAAGTCGATAGATTTCTGACTAGTAAGGGCATCAAGGGATATGGCGATAGGGCCGGTGAATGGAGTCGAGGCAGAAGATCAGCCATGATCTCATTGAATGGCGGAGCAGCCTCGAGGGGCCGAATGGCCGACTCCTGCTCCTATTTCTTATGTTCTTATGTTAAACACTCCTTCAGGTGAAGCAGCGATTTACTTGTACTTCTCGCAATCTAGTATACTGTATTCGCTGCTCACGATGCGGTCTCCTCTACATTGGGGAGACCAAATGCAGATTGGGTGACCGCTTTGCGGAACACCTCCGTTCAGTCCATAAGGGGGACCCCGAGCTTCCAGCCGCCTTTCACTTTAATTCTCCGCTTCACTCCCACTCAGACCTCACCTTCCTCGGCCTCTTACACTGTTCCAATGAAGCTCAACGTAAGCTCGAGGAACAGCAACTCATCTTTCGATTGGGCACTTTACAGCCTTCTGGACTCAACATTGAGTTCAACAATTTCAGATAATAACCTCTGTAATGATATCAGCAAATAGAGATGGTATTTGCCTGTTCGATTATGATGCCTTACCAGCATGATTGCATGTATTGATTGCTTGTGCCTGACCAGCAGAGGGCATGTGACCGAGACAAGCAAGGCAGTTTAGTTTAGTTTCAGTTTCATTCTAGATGCATCACAAGCATCGTGTCTCCTGTAAAGCTGTATAAAGAGTTGAACAAGCTTTAGATTAAAAGTCATTCTCTTTCATAAATGTCTCGTGATTGAACCCACAAAGAAATCAATACAACCTCGGCCACTCTTTCTTTCCATTTTTTTCTCTCTCTCTCACAGGGCAGCTGTCTTTCATTCTGCCATCGCCATTTACACCTCATTTAGAGCCACCTTTTGTTCCTTAACTTGTCCTATTGCCATCTCCTTTTGCCTTGCACCATCATTCCTTTTGTCTCTTAACCTCTCCTGCCTTCCACCCTATCACAGACCTTCCCTTTTGTTCTTTCCTCCCCTCCCTCCTTTCCCAGCCCCTACACTTGCTTAACACTTACAACAGTGTTGCTGCATTAACCACAGACCCCAATCCCGGGATCCCAGAGTTGCTGCATTAACCACAGTCCCCAATCCCGGGATCCCAGAGTTGCTGCATTAACCACAGTCCCCAATCCCGGGATCCCAGAGTTGCTGCATTAACCACATTCCCCAATCCTGGGATCCCAGAGTTGCTGCATTAACCACACTCCCCAATCCTGGGATCCCAGAGTTGCTGCATTAACCACATTCCCCAATCCTGGGATCCCAGAGTTGCTGCATTAACCACATTCCCCAATCCCAGGATCCCAGAGTTGCAGCATTAACTACATTCCCCAATCCCAGGATTCCAGAGTTGCTGCATTAACCACAGTCCCCAATCCCAGGATCCCAGAGTTGCTGCTTTAAATCTGACATTGATTACCTGATTCAAATCAAAGTTTT
The DNA here is from genome assembly GCF_052327205.1 of Somniosus microcephalus. NCBI lineage: Eukaryota > Metazoa > Chordata > Chondrichthyes > Squaliformes > Somniosidae > Somniosus > Somniosus microcephalus. Next base: position 68,268,635 of record NC_141009.1, read on the forward strand.
CCTGAACATTCTCGGTCTGTTTCACTGGGACAGCAGCTCCGATCCCCAGCAAGAGTGCAATGAGCATCAGCACAGGACCGCACCTCATTTTCTCTGGTCAGCTCTGGTCTGTTCCAAAGTAACAGAATAAACTGACAATGTGCAGCAACAGGGAGCTGTCTGCCTTCGGATGTCCCAAAACCCAGGTTATTTAGAGCAACAGTTCGTCAAACATCCGGTGTTGATGTTATTTGTTAATCATTAATCACAGCTCGATGGAGCTATTGAGAAATCAGCAAGAACCCAGAGGGCTGATCAGGCAGTCTGAATTGAGACAGATCAGACAGGGAATGGGTAACGAGCAGGATAGTAGGATTAGATTAGGTGGAAAGCACCCATGTGTTCGTTATTACTTGGTATCATAGGTACGAACTGACAGTTTCAAATGCAGAATATTCCTTTGTTTAGGAAAGTTTGCGAGGTGTTTGGATTCATTGGGGTTCTGGTGTAAAAGGGGCCAGGGTGCCACACTGCTGTCTAGAAAGAATTCTTCACTTCCCTCTGAAAATAACTAGCCGTTGATTATTGGGGAATGTCATCCTGAATATTACAACAACTTGCATTTATTTAGCACCGTTAATATAGTACAACATCCCAAGGTGCTTCACAGCAGCGTTATCAGAAAGTGATTTGACACGAACACACATAAGGAGATTTTAGGGCAAGTGTTTTTGAAGCAGTGTCTTAAAGGAGGATGAGAGAAGTCGAGAGGAGGAGAGCTTTAGGGAGGGAATTCCAGAGCTTAGGGCCTAGACCGCTGAAGGCAGGGCCGCCAATGGAGAAGCGATGAAAAATGGGGTGCGCAAGAGATCAGAATTGGAGGAGCGCAGAGATTTTGGAGGGTCGTGGGGGTGGAGGAGATTACAGAGATAGGGAGGGGCGAGGAGGCCATGGAGGGATTTGAAAACAAGGATGAAGATTTTAGAATTGATGCATTGCTTAATCGAGAACCACTGTAGGTCAACGAGCGGGCGGGGGGGGGAGGGATGGGTGCACTGAACTTTGTGCGAATTAGGACATACGCAGTAGAGTATGGGATCACCTCATGTTTACGGGAGGCCAGCCTCAAGTGCATTGGAATAGTCAATGCTAGAGTAAACAAAGGCGTGGATAAGGATTTCAAATCAGTCCCTTATTATCAGTGAGCTGTAATTCAGTCCCTATATTATCAGAGCATTAAATCAGACCCTATATTATCAGAGCTGTAAATCAGTCCTTATAATATCAGAGCTGTAAATCAGTCCTTATAATATCAGAGCTTTAAATCAGTCCCTATATTATCAGTGAGCTGTAAATCAGTCCCTATATTATCAGAGCTGTAAATCAGTCCCTATATTATCAGCGCTGTAAATCAGTCCCTATATTATCAGCGCTGTAAATCACTACCTATATTATCAGTGAGCTGTAAATCAGTCCCCATATTATCAGAGCAGTAAATCAGTCCCTAAAATACCAGAGCTATAAATCAGTCCCTGTATTGTGGAGATGCCGGTGTTGGACTGGGGTGGACAAATGTACGAAGTCACACAACACCACGTTATAGTCCAACAGTTTTATTTGAAATCACAAGCTTTCGGAGCGCTGCTCCTTCGTCAGGTGAAGTGGAGAGATGCATAAAGACACAGCTTATATAGTCAGAGAATAATGTCAGATGATTACAGGTAATCTTTCTAACTGCTATTTATCACACCTCGGCAGAGAGGTAATCTCAGCAAACAAAGGTGTGAATGGTGTCGAAACAGGTCAGTCAGGAAAACATTACATCAAAGAACAATGAGGTGGGGCTACAAGGGGTCAAATGTTGCAGATGGTGGGGTCTGTATGAAAAACAAAAAACAGACAAAAAAACATTTTTTTTTGCTGGAAATCACAGCAGGTCCGGCCGCATCTGTGTAGAGAGAACAAGCCAACGACGACTCGAGTCTGGATGACCCTACATCAGGTGGGGTTACATGTAGCATGACATGAACCCAAGATCCCGGTTGAGGCCGTCCTCATGAGTGTGGAAATTGGCTATCAGTTTCTGCTCTACGATTTTGCGTTGTCGTGTGTCTCGAATGCCGCCTTGGAGAATGCTTACCTGAAGATCGGAGGCTGAATGTCCTTGACTGCTGAAGTGTTCCCCGACTGGGAGGGAAAACTCCTGCCTGGCGATTGTTGTGCGGTGTCCGTTCATCCGTTTTCGCAGTGTCTGCATGGTCTCGCCAATGTACCATGCTCCAGGGCATCCTTTCCTGCAACGTATGAGGTAGACAACTTTGGCCGAGTCACATGAGTATGTACCATGTACCTGGTGGGTGGTGTCCTCACGTGTGATGATGGTATCTGTGTTGATGATCTGGCATGTCTTGCAGAGGTTGCCGTGGCAGGGTTGTGTGGTGTCGTGGTCGCTGTTCTCCTGAAAGCTGGGTAATTTGCTGCGAACAATGGTCTGTTTGAGGTTAGGCGGCTGTTTGAAGGCGAGTAGTGGAGGCGTGGGGATGGCCTTAGCGAGGTGTTCGTCGTCATCGAAGACAGTTCCGACGAGCCACAGCAAAAAATCGCATAGACCTCCTCAGAAGACAAACACGGGACACAACCAACAGAGTACCCTTCGTCATGCAGTGCTTCCCCGGAGCGGAGAAACTACGCCATGTTCTTCGCAGCCTTCAACATGTCCCTGTATTATCAGAGCTGTAAATCAGTCCCTATATTAACAGAGCTGTAAATCAGTCCCTACATTACCAGTGATGTAAATCAGTCCCTATATTATCAGAGCTGTAAATCAGTCCCTATATTATCAGAGCTGTAAATCAGTCCCTATATTTTCAGAGCTGTAAATCAGTCCCTAAATTATCAGAGCTGTAAATCAATCCCTATATTATCAGAGGTGTAAATCGGTCCATATATTATCAGTGCTGTAAATCAGTCCATATATTATCAGTGCTGTAAATCAGTCCCTATATTATCAGAGCTGCAAATCAGTCCCTATACTATCAATGCACTGTAAGTCAGTCCCTATATAATCAGGGCTGTAAATCAGTCTCGATATTATCAGAGCTGTAAATCAGTCCCTATATTATCAGAGCTGTAAATTAGTCCCTATATTATCAGAGCTGTAACTCAGTCCCCATATTATCAGAGTTGTAAATCATTCCCTATATTATCAGTGAGCTGTAAATCAGTCCCTGTATTATCAGAGCTGTAAATCTGTCCCTATATTATCAGAGCTGTAAATCAGCCATTATATTATCAGTGAGCTGTAAATCAGTCCCCATATTATCAGAGCTGTAAATCAGTCACTATATTATCAGTGAGCTGTAAATTAGTCCCTATATTTTCAGAGCTGTACATCAGTCCCTATATTATCAGTGAGCTGTAAATCAGTCAGTATATTATCAGAGCTGTAAATCAGTCCCTAAATTATCAGAGCTGTAAATCAATCCCTATATTATCAGAGCTGTAAATCAGTCCCTATATTATCAGTGCTGTAAATCAGTCCCTGTGTTGTCAGAGCTGTAAATCAGTCCCTATATTATCAGTGAGCTGTAAATCAGTCCCTATATTATCAGCGCTGAAAATCAGTCCCTATTGTGGTGTATGTACCTTTAAGAGGAACAATGTTTTTTTGAGGCCCCTGTGTACTTTAGTACCGGTAGTGACCACTCGGGTATATAAGCCTGTATAGTGTCTTGTATAGTTCAGTTCACCTCCAGACTTTGTTCAGTAAACACTTGTTAAATCAACTCCTGCTTTTCGGGTCTTCATTAACACACGGATACAACAGTGGCGACGAGTTAGAAATGAACTTACCTGCAATTCGGCAGCACCTCAAGGAGATCGATTCCTCAGACGAAGGTCGAATAAAAAAAAACTGTGATTTCACCAGCTAAACAGGCTGGTGGCAGGCACTGCACTAATCCTTCCTGGGCGGTGGGCTGCGGCTTCATTGGGTAGCTCTGCAGCGGGGCCGGTCAGCAATTCGTAAGGCAGAAGCAAACAGAGACAGAGGGTGGAGCACTCAGGACACGGCCGGCGCTGCAAAGCAGGTCGGCGTTCGGACCAAGCAAAGGGAGGGGAAAGTCCCAGAGAGTCCGACGGAGTGACGGAGAAACTGTTTAAAAATATATATGTAATTTAAAAAACCGCGGAGAACAGCGTTGGCAGCAGCGGCAGTGGCGGAAAGCGCGGGAGGCGCCATCTTGACTCGACAGGGAAGAAGAGAAAGCGCGGGAGGTGCCATTTTTGATTTTCAGGATACCTAAGTCTGGCAATATTACTGCTTTCGATAGTGATATAAAGGATTGGACCACATATGTGGAAAGAGTGGAGGTATATTGCAAGGCGAATGAAGTAGCGGATGATAAAAAGGCATCGGTACTTCTAAATCTGATGGGCGCAAGGACATACGGGCTGTTACAAAACTTGATCACTCCAGCCAAACCGATGGACAAGAATTTTAAGGAGATTGTTGATACCCTACAGGAGCACTTAAACCCAACACCGCTGCTGATAGCGGAACGATTCAAATTCTTCAGGAGGAATCAGCACAAGAATGAAAGTAACGCTGATTACCTCACCGAATTACGAAAGCTGTCTAAGCACTGCCAATTCGGGACAGGACTGGCAGATTCTCTACGAGACAAATTCGTCTGTGGTCTCCTAAGCGAAGGAACACAGAAAAGGCTACTTTCTGAGAAAGATTTGACACTGGACAAGGCTTTCAGTGTGGCTGTATCATACGAAGCAGCAGCAAGAGGAGCTGCAGAGATACAGCAAAAACCACAGGACTTCGTCACCCATGAAATGACACAGGGTTTCGAGAGATGTTATCGCTGCGGCAGATCCACCCATGACCAGAGGGACTGCTGGTTCAAGGACAAAGCATGCAGGCGATGCGGAAAGATGGGACACATTGCACGTGTATGCTGATCTGGAAAAAAATCTGCTGACAGTAAAAAGATCAATAAGGAAAAGTACAGGAAGGTACAAATGATGACGGACAGTAGCTCCAAAGACCAGAAGAGCGATAGCGACTCCGGAAACAAGAGACTAAGCTGTCTCAAATTACATAATGTAATTGCCAAAGAAGATTACCAGACCATTTGGGTTACCCTCACAATAGCGGGGTCCCCAGTTAAAATGGAGCTAGATACAGGATCAGCTCTGACCGTCATAAGTCGACGGGATTACGAGCGGCTATTTCCGCATATACCTTTGAAAGACACATCCATTATCTTGAAGACATATATGGGGCAGAAAGTATACCCCAGAGGGAAAATAAGGGTGCCTGTTGTATACAACGGCAAGGAAATACAGAAGTTGTATTTATACGTTCTGCAAGATGGTGGTCCACCGCTGTTGGGACGTGAATGGATCAGGAAGATATGTTTAGACTGGCACTCCATTCAGGCACTGACGGTGACCAGTAAGAAAAAAAATGATGATGACGTCATACCTGAACGATTAAAAGACATCTTGGCCAACGCCAAAGAAGTGTTTCAACAGGAACTAGGAACCTTGAAAGGCGTCACCGCCTCAATAAAAGTGGAAGATGCGGCAATTCCCAAGTTTTTTAAGGCAAGGCTGGTGCCATACGCAATTCGTCCAGCAGTCGAAGCAGAGCTGGAGAATTTGGAAAAGGCAGGCGTGTTATCCAAGGTAGATTGGAGTGAGTGGGCAACACCCATCGTCCCGGTCATGAAGAAAACGTTGAATAATGAAAGATCTGAAGAACAGAGAAAAATTCGCATCTGTGGGGACTTCAAGGTGACTGTAAACCCAGTCCTTCACACGGTACAGTATCCTCTTCCAAGGATAGAAGATATTTTCGCCTCACTATCTGGAGGGAAACGTTTCACCAAAATTGACTTGGCACAGGCATATCTACAGATGGAGGTTGAGGAGGCCTCTAAAACGTATCTCACGATAAACACACACAAAGGCCTGTACCAGTACAATCGACTGGTTTTCGGAGTAGCATCAGCTCCAGCTATCTGGCAAAGAGCTATGGAGCAAGTCCTGCAAGGGATTCCGGGGACTCAATGCTACCTAGACGACATCCTTGTAACAGGAGAAAACGACAACGAGCACCTTGCCAATTTGGAGCAGGTGCTCACTAGGCTGAGAGAACGGGGCCTACGAGCAAATCGCCCCAAGTGCAAATTTTTCCAGAAACAAATATATTGTGGCCATATAATTAACGAAGAAGGGTTGCATAAGTCACCTGAAAAAATTGAAGCAGTCATAAAAGCCCCAGCACCTGAAAATGTCTCACAATTAAGGTCGTTCCTGGGATTGATAAATTACTATCATAAATTTTTACCGAACTTGTCAACTGTTCTGCACCCTCTTAACGCACTGCTACAAACGGGAGTAATTTGGAATTGGAGCGAAGACTGTAAACGTGCCTTCCATAAATGCAAAGGCTTGATCACGTCCAAGGAAGTGTTGGCTCATTACAACCCATCACTGCCAATCAGACTGGCGTGCGATGCATCCCCTTACGGCATAGGAGCGGTATTATCGCATCGATTCCCTGATGGCTCGGAGCGGCCAATAGCTTTTGCGTCACGCTCATTGCACTCAGCTGAGCGTAACTATGCCCAGGTCGACAGGGAAGCACTCAGCCTGGTGTGGGGAGTAAAGAAATTCAACCATTACCTACACGGACAAAAATTTACCTTGTTGACTGGCCATCAACCCCTCGTCTCCATATTCAACCCTAAAAAGGGCGTTCCCATTATGACAGCGCAAAGGCTACAGAGGTGGTCCCTTTTCCTAGGGGCACACCAATATGAAATAGAATACAAAGGATCAAAACAGCATGGGAATGCTGACGGTTTATCGCGCCTACCATTGCCAACAGTAGACGAGGCACCTACAGTGGACCCAGTGGAGATGTTCCACTCAACCATAGTGGAATGTCTACCAGTAACAAATTCTACCATTGAAAAGGAAACGAGAAATGACCCGACTCTCTCACGAGTCTACGATTTAACAGTGAAGGGATGGCCAGCACATGGCGAACCACTGTTGCCAGCATTCTCGCAAAGAAGAGAACAGCTGTCAGTGTGCCGAGGAACCTTGATGTGTGGATCCAGAGTGGTGATTCCACCCAAACTCCAGGATAAAGTGCTAAAGGAGCTTCACGAGGGGCATCTGGGTGGAGTGAAAATGAAGAACCTAGCCAGAGCATTTGTGTGGTGGCCAGGTATCGATGGAGACATCGAAGAAATGACCAAGAGCTGTCTAGGATGCCAGGAGGTCCAAAACGCCCCACCACAAGCCCCTCTACATCCATGGGAGTGGCCCTCATCTCCATGGCAAAGGGTACATATCGACTTTGCTGGTCCATTTATGGACTCAATGTTCTTAATCGCGGTTGATGCACACTCCAAGTGGCTGGAGGTAATAAAGATGTCCTCCACCACCACGGAAAAAACCATCAGAGTATTAAGGACCATATTTGCCAGGAATGGGCTGCCTGAACAGATCTGATCTGATAATGGACCGCAATTTGTGTCCGAAGAATTCAGGAAGTTCTTAAAAACAATGGGGTTAAGCACTACACGTCCGCCCCAGACCATCCCGCCACCAATGGATTAGCTGAAAGGTTTGTCCAGACCTTCAAGAAGGCCATAAAGGCCATGGGTAATGAAGACATAAATTTACAACATAAGGTAGATAACTTCTTGTTTGCGTACAGGAATGCAACACATGTGGTTACAAACCAAACTCCCGCCATGATGTTTTTCAATAGAAGAATAAGATGCCGGCTGGATTTGATCAAGACAAACATCAGAAGGGACGTAGAGAACCGGCAATTTCAAGGCATGAATGAAAGGCCAACTAGAACCTTCCAGATAGGTCAACAAGTTTTGGCCCGGGACTACCATACCGAGAAATGGCAGCCTGGAACTATTTGCACACGACTAGGACTGCTGATGTATACCGTGGACATTGGAGAAAGTATAATAAGGCGCCATGCTGACCAGATCATAGAGTCATCCGAAAAGGGACAACCTACACCACGGGCTGGATTTTGCTACGGGGGCGGGTTGGAGGTGGGAAACCCACATTCGGGCTTGTTGTCCCGCCTCCATGGAGATGTGGCCAACCCACTGGATTTTCCTCTGATTGACCTTGTTGAGCCCGCCCTGTGGGCTCAGCAGGCCAATTAAGGGCCACCCGGCAACAGGTGACGTCAGAGATTGACATTTCATCTGTCAAAAGCTTTTGGCAGATGAAATATCAGTGTTTAACAGCTGTTTGAAGCTGTCAAGCACTGAAAAACTGCTAATTCAGCCTCAGTCCTTTCTCAGGATAACTTTAAAATCATTTTGCTGCAGAAACCAAGAAGCTGATTTTTTTTTTTAAATCGGAGCTTCTGTGGTTCTTGCAGCCGACTCCCGACACCGGAATGCAGGACTCCTGTAAAGGTAAGTAAAAGTAAGTTAAACTTATTTAAACACTTTAAACACTTGCAAAACACTTACCTTTGCACTCCTGCACCCCTCACTCACCTGAACACTGGGCATCTCGACCCCTCCAAGACCTCAGACCCACGTCCCGCCTCGAAAACTTTTCGTGGTTTGGAGCTGTCGGGAAGCCCACAAACCAGCAATAAAAATCGCGAATAGGCAAAAAACTATCTGTTAACTACCTGTTAACAGGCAGTTTAATTGCCTTTAATCCCTTCCCGCCTCTGGGAGTCGGGTTCCAGCACTTGTCGGCAACCCGACTCCTATGAAACTGACATGGAGGCGGGTTGGAGGCGGGATGGGGTCGGGACCCCCGGATCTCCGATTTTTATCGCCCGCACGCCTCCAACCCGACTCCAGGGGCTTAGGAAAATCCAGCCCCACAACTCTATACGCCTAATGATGAAGCAAAGATACCCATAGTATCTACCTCCGATCCGGTGATACTGGAACCAGATGAACCCGACACTGGCATTCAAGCCGAATCGACCTTGCCAAAAGAACCTACTACACCACCGAAACCTACTACACCACCGAGGCGTTATCCGGACTGAGTCAGGAAGCCTCCAGAGAGACTGAATTTGTAATTGATTAACTTCAGCAAATGTGTAGATTATTGTTCTGGTAAAAATGTTAATTAATGATTACTTAAAATATTATGCATTATTTATCTAAAAGGGGAGGAATTGTGGTGTATGTACCTTTAAGAGGAACTATGTTTTTTTGAGGCCCCTGTGTACTGTAGTACCGGTAGTGACCACTCAGGTATATAAGCCTGTATAGCGTCTTGTATAGTTCAGTTCACCTCCAGACTTTGTTCAGTAAACACTTGTTAAATCAAGTCCTGTTTTCCGGGTCTTCATTAACACACGGATACAACACATATATTATCAGAGATGTAAATCAGTTCCTATATTACCAGAGCTGTAAATCAGTTCCTATATTACCAGAGCCGTAAATCAGTCCCTATATCATCAGTGAGCTGTAAATCAGTCCCTATATTATCAGAGATGTAAATCAGTCCCTATATTATCGGATCTGTAAATCAGTCCCTATATTTTCAGAGATGTAAATCAGTCCCTATATTATCGGATCTGTAAATCAGTCCCTATAATATCAGAGCTGTAAACCAGTCCCTATATTATTGGATCTGTAAATCAGTCTCTATATTTTCAGAGCTATAAATCAGTCCCGATATTATCAGTGAGCTGTAAATCAGTCCCTATATTATCAGAGCTGTAAATCAGTCCCTATATTATCAGAGCTGTAAATCAGTCCCTATATTATCAGAGCTGTAAATCAGTCCCTATATTATCAGAGCTGTAAATCAGTCCCTATATTATCAGAGCTGTGAATCAGTCCCTTTTTTATCAGAGATTTAAATCAGTCCCGATATTGTCAGAGCTGTAAATCAGTCCCTATATTATCAGTGAGCTGTAAATCAGTCCCTATATTATCAGAGTTGTAAATCAGTCCCTATATTTTCAGAGCTGTAAATCATCACTATATTGTCAGCGCTGTAAATCAGTCCATATATTATCAGAGCTGTAAATCAGTCCCTATATTATCAGTGAGCTGTAAATCAATCCCTATATTTTCAGAGCTGTAAATCATCACTATATTGTCAGCGCTGTAAATCAGTCCATATATTATCAGAGCTGTAAATCTGTCGCTATATTATCAGAGCTGTAAATTAGTCCATATATTATCAGAGCTGTAAATCCGTCCCTATATTATTAGAGCTGTAAATCAGTCCCTATATTATCAGAGCTGTAAATCAGTCCCTATATTATTAGAGCTGTAAATCAGTCCCTATATTATCAGAGCTGTAAATCAGTCCCTATATTATCAGTGAGCTCTAAATCTGTCCCTATATTATCAGAGCTGTAAATAAGTCGTTGTATTATCAGAGAGCTGTTAATCATTCCCTATATTATCAGAGCTGTAAATCAGTCTCTATATTATAAGAGGTGTAAATCAGTCACTATATTATCAGAGCTGTAAATCAGTCTCAATATTATCAGAGCTGTAAATCAGTCACTATATTATCAGAGCTGTAAATCAGTCTCAATATTATCAGAGCTGTAAATCAGTCACTATATTATCAGAGATGTAAATCAGTCACTATATTATCAGAGCTGTAAATCAGTCCCCATATTATCAGAGCTGTAAATCAGTCCCTATATTATCACAGCAGTAAATCAGTCCCTATATTATCAGAGCTGTAAATCATTCCCTATATTATCAGAGGTGTAATTCAGTCTCTATATTATCAGAGCTGTAAATCAGTCACTATATTATCAGAGCTGTAAATCAGTCCCTATATTATCAGAGCTGTAATTCAGTTCCTATATTATCAGAGCTGTAAATCAGTCACTATATTATCAGAGCTGTAAATCAGTTCCTATATTATCAGAGCTGTAATTCAGTTCCTATATTATCAGAGCTGTAATTCAGTTCCTATACTATCACAGCAGTAAATCAGTCCCTATATTATCAGAGCAGTAACTCAGTCCCTATATTATCAGAGGTGTAATTCAGTCCCTATATTATCAGAGCTGTAAATCAGTCCCTATATTATCAGTGAGCTGTAAATCTGTCCCTATATTATCAGAGCTGTAAATAAGTCGTTGTATTATCAGAGAGCTGTTAATCATTCCCTATATTATCAGAGATGTAAATCAGTCACTACTTTATCGGAGCTGTAATCAGTCCCTATATTAACAGTGAGCTGTAAATCAGTCGCTATATTATCAGAGCTGTAACTCAGTCCGTATATTATCAGAGCTGTAATTCAGTTCCTATATTCTCACAGCAGTAAATCAGTCCCTATATTATCAGTGCGGTAAATCAGTCTCTATATTATCAGAGCTGTAAATCAGTCCCTATATTTTCAGAGCTGTAAATCATCACTATATTGTCAGCGCTGTAAATCAGTCCATATATTATCAGAGCTGTAAATCAGTCCCTATATTATCAGTGAGCTGTAAATCAATCCCTATATTTTCAGAGTTGTAAATCATCACTATATTGTCAGCGCTGTAAATCAGTCCCTATATTATCAGAGCTGTAAATTAGTCCATATATTATCAGAGCTGTAAATCCGTCCCTATATTATTAGAGCTGTAAATCAGTCCCTATATTATCAGAGCTGTAAATCAGTCCCTATATTATTAGAGCTGTAAATCAGTCCCTATATTATCAGAGCTGTAAATCAGTCCCTATATTATCAGTGAGCTCTAAATCTGTCCCTATATTATCAGAGCTGTAAATAAGTCGTTGTATTATCAGAGAGCTGTTAATCATTCCCTATATTATCAGAGCTGTAAATCAGTCACTATATTATAAGAGGTGTAAATCAGTCACTATATTATCAGAGCTGTAAATCAGTCCCTATATTATCAGAGATGTAAATCAGTCTCAATATTATCAGAGCTGTAAATCAGTCTCAATATTATCAGAGCTGTAAATCAGTCCCCATATTATCAGAGCTGTAAATCAGTCCCTATATTATCAGAGCTGTAAATCAGTCCCCATATTATCACAGCAGTAAATCAGTCCCTATATTATCAGAGTTGTAATTCAGTTCCTATATTATCAGAGCTGTAAATCAGTCCCTATATTATCAGAGTTGTAAATCAGTCCCTATATTATCAGAGTTGTAATTCAGTTCCTATATTATCAGAGGTGTAATTCAGTTCCTATATTATCAGAGGTGTAAATCAGTTCCTATATTATCAGAGGTGTAATTCAGTTCCTATATTATCAGAGGTGTAATTCAGTTCCTATATTATCAGAGGTGTAAATCAGTCCCTATATTATCAGAGGTGTAAATCAGTTCCTATATTATCAGAGGTGTAATTCAGTTCCTATATTATCAGAGGTGTAATTCAGTTCCTGTACTATCACAGCAGTAAATCAGTCCCCATATTATCAGAGCTGTAAATCAGTCCCTATACTATCACAGCAGTAAATCAGTCCCTATATTATCAGAGCTGTAAATCAGTCCCTATATTATCAGAGGTGTAATTCAGTCTCTATATTATCAGAGCTGTAAATCAGTCTCTATATTATCAGAGCTGTAAATCAGTCACTATATTATCAGAGCTGTAAATCAGTCTCTATATTATCAGAGCTGTAAATCAGTCACTATATTATCAGAGCTGTAAATCAGTCCCTATATTATCAGAGATGTAAATCAGTCACTATATTATCACAGCAGTAAATCAGTCCCTATATTATCAGAGCAGTAACTCAGTCCCTATATTATCAGAGGTGTAATTCAGTCCCTATATTATCAGAGCTGTAAATCAGTCCCTATATTATCAGTGAGCTGTAAATCTGTCCCTATATTATCAGAGCTGTAAATAAGTCGTTGTATTATCAGAGAGCTGTTAATCATTCCCTATATTATCAGAGATGTAAATCAGTCACTACTTTATCGGAGCTGTAATCAGTCCCTATATTAACAGTGAGCTGTAAATCAGTCGCTATATTATCAGAGCTGTAACTCAGTCCGTATATTATCAGAGCTGTAATTCAGTTCCTATATTCTCACAGCAGTAAATCAGTCCCTATATTATCAGTGCGGTAAATCAGTCTCTATATTATCAGAGCTGTAAATCAGTCACTATATTATGAGAGCTGTAAATCAATCACTCTATTATCAGAGTTGTAATTCAGTTCCTATACTAACATAGCAGTAACTCAATCGCTATATTATCAGAGCTATAAATCAGCCTCAATATTATCAGAGCAGTAACTCAGTCCCTATATTATCAGAGCTGTAATTCAGTTCCTATATTATCAGAGGTGTTAATCAGTCCCTATATTATCAGAGCTGTAAGTCAGTCCCTGTATTATAAGTGAGTTGTAAATCAGTCCCTATATTATCAGAGCTGCACATCAGTCCCTATATTTCAGGGAGCTGCAAATTATTCGCTATATTATCAGAGCTGTAATCAGTCCCTATACTATCAGAGCTATCAATCAGTCTCTATATTGTCAGAGCTGTAAATCAGTCCCTATATTGTCAGAGCTGTAAATCAGTCCTGATATTATCAGAGCTGTAAATCAGTCACTATTTTATCAGAGCTGTAAATCAGTCCCTATATTAACAGTGAGCTGTAAATCAGTCCCTATATTATCAGAGCTGCAAATCAGTCCCTATATTATCAGAGCTGTAAATCAGTCCCTATATTATCAGAGCTGTAAATCAGTCTCTATATTATCAGAGCTGTAAATCAGTCCCTATATTATCAGAGCTGTAAATCAGTCCCTATATTATCAGAGCTGTAAATCAGTCTCTATATTATCAGAGCTGTAAATCAGTCCCTATATTATCAGAGCTGTAAATCAGTCTCTATATTATCAGAGCTGTAAATCAATCCCTATATTATCAAAGCTGTAAATCAGTCCCTATATTATCAGAGATTTAAATCAGTCCCTATATTTTCAGAGCTGGACTCAGTGGCCTAGAAATTCATTGTAGCCACTTTTGGGGCGGTAAAGTCGGGCGGCCGCTAAAGTTTGCGCCCGCCGCCAAATCGAGGCCACTTCTCCGATATTCATTAGCTTCGCCCTAAGAGTTTGCTCGAGCACTAAAACTGGCACTGGACGCCTCTCTTTAGGCGCTAAGCCGGAGATGCTGAGCGAGAGCGCCGAGGCCGGGCGCAGCGCAGGTGCAGCCATCTCGTGATTGACAGCAGACACCCTGGCGCCGGCCAGCTCTTAAGGGGGAAGGGTCGACTTTGTCTGCTGCCACGCCCTGGATAGTGGAGCCCTCCAGCTAGGCCTGAACACTGCTGCTGGACCCAAATAGCGCCTGAAGCCATGCAGAAGGCCCGTGAACGAGCGCAGCGCTTCTCAGAGCGTGATCTGAGTGTGCTGGTTGGTGGTGTGGAGAAGAGGCACCATATTTTGTACCCGGACAATGGCAGGAAGGCGCCGGTCCGCGTCTACCGGAGAGCCTGGAGGCATGTCGCCAGCAAGGTGTCAGCCAACAGCGAGGTCCCCAGGACCGGTGTCCAATGCCGCAAAAAGTTTAATGACCTCACGCGGATTGTCAGGGTGAGTACCCTTTCCAGTGACCTCCTCATCCTTGCATGTGCACCTCACATTATGGGCAAAGGGACCTGAAAGCCCTAATGGCCAGCCCTCATCCAGCAGCTATGGGACAGGCATGAACATCAATTGCACATTCTGCACTTAACACACTGGCCAAGCTATTCCACCATGGGAGGCAGTGCACACAAGATCAGGGCGACACACTGGCCAGGCTATTGCACCATTGGAGGCAGTGCACACAAGATCAGGGCGACACACTGGCCGGGCTATTCCACCATGGGAGGCAGTGCACACAAGATCAGTGCGACACGCTGGCCAGGCTATTCCACCATGGGAGGCAGTGCACACAAGATCAGGGCTACACACTGTACTTAGAGGCTGTCCTTTCTCTTGCAGGCCAAGCTGGCCAATAATAGGAAGAGCCGGACTGCGACTGGGGGAGGCCGACCCCAGATCCAGCCGCTCACCGAGCTGCAACGTCGCGTGGAGCGCATCATGGGTGGCCGGGTGATTGGGCCCGTTGCATGTGGAGATGCCGACCCTGTTCTGGGCACCAATGGTAAGGACATCAACATTTGGACCTCTCTCGTCCCACTTGCGCATCAGATCTACATCCTTTGCCACTGTCCGACCAATGCGCTGAATGCCACCACTCATGCATCCCTCGCTGACGCCCTCTCCTCACTCTAAAGCTACTCTTGTGCCTTCCTGCTTTCAGATGGTGAGGAGGAGGTCCCTGAAGTTGCCAGTGACAGCCCCTCAGAAGAGGAGGAGGAGGAGGAGCAAGAGGAAGGCGGCCCATCAGGGGAACCCTCAGCCGTGGCAACCCATGCGAATGTAGGGGACACGTCTTCCCTGGAGGGGAGCGTGGCGGAAGTGTCGGAGGGGAGGGGAGCTCATGGGACCTGCGGCCTGCAGAAACACGGGAGGGGGGTGCCAGCTCGGCGGCCTTCTCCCCAGAGGGGGGAAGGGTCGGAGGGGAGTCCAATTGCTGGGCCCAGCGGCATCCAGCAACGCAGGAAGGATCGGCCAGCTCGGCGGCCTTCTCCCCAGAGGGAGAGTCCGGCCTCCAGTCCGGAGATGGTCTTCGCCGAGGAGATGGAACGCCTCGAGGACTTGTCCGTGGACTCGGAGCGCCGGCACACGGCGCTCATGGGGGTAGTGGCACGGTTGCCTGAGGCCATCGAGTCCCTTTCTCGGAGTGTCACCGACGTCGGGGCCTCACAGGCCATCAGTTTGGCGGAATTCGGGGCAGAGCAGGCAGCGAGTCGGGCGGCATTCGGGGCAGCTCAGGCAGCGAGTGGGCAGCTGATCAGTGGTGCCGTGCAGTCACTGAGTGCTCTGATGAGGTCACTGAACAGGTCAACACGGGCACTCACTGCTGCCACACTCGCTGTGTTAGCCAGGCATCGCCAGGGCACCCGGCGCGCTGCAGCAGCACAGCGGTCTGTCCCTCGGCAGATTGGTGCGCATGCTGCAGTGCTGGCCCGGGCGAGTGCCAGTGTCTCAGGCGACCAGCGAGCGCCTGCCATCCACCAGCTTGCCCCCATTCCTCCAGCCGCCACTGCCAGTCCCCCAATGGAGCTGCCAGGAGCTGCTGCAGCGACTGATGCTGGCCAGCCACAGCTGCAGCATTCAACAGCCGCCCGCTCGACGGCCAGACCTCGACTAGGCCGACCCCCAAGGGCATCTGCCGTCACGACATGTGCCCCTCTGGAGCCTGCCCCCAGCCTTGCAGCAGCCAATGGCCTTACTTTGAGGAGGAGCAGCAGGGCGGGCAGGGGCCACACAAAGATGGCCAAGGCATCGCCCTAGCGGGCCAAAAAGTCGAATGTGTGGCCAGTTGTGTTTGTTTTTTGAGGCCGAGAATTGGATGTTTGTTTTTTGAAGGCCGAGGATGCGATGGTTGTTTTTTACAAAGGCCGAGGATGACGGCTGTGATAATAATAATAACTTCCGGGAAGTTATGTCATCACTTCCTGTGAACTGTGAACTATGAACTATGAACTGTGTACATACCTCACTCCCTGTCATATGTCACTTCCTGTTGGACTGGTATAAATACTGGCCTGTTCAGTATTGTAAGAGGCTTCTACCAGAGGCATGGTAAAGACCTCTCTTGTATATAGTGTGTTTATAAGTTACTTAAAGCTTACTTTAAAGTTACTTGATGGTAAGACTCCTTTTTCTTACATCAATTTAAGTAACTTAGTATTTACACTCACAAATACTAGACCTTCGGACAAACTCGGAGTTAAGGATCCAGGGAACCACCCATCATGGAGAGAATCCTTAGACCTATTCGTCTGGACTTGGACCCGAATACACCAGCAGCTGGCAGGGTATGGAAGCATTGGTACCGTACTTTTGAGAATTTTCTGGATGAATGTAAAGCGGATGCTCCTACTAGATTGAGGATACTTATCAACTATGTGACCCCAAAAGTGTTCGAATATGTTGATGAATGGGATAATTACGATGAGGTGATTCGGGCACTTAAGAAACTGTATGCCAAGACCCCAAATGAGGTCTATGCTAGACATCTACTGGCCACAGCCCAACAAGGGCCAGGGGAATGAATTGACGAATTCCTGCAAGAACTTCGCAGGCTCAGCGTAGATTGTAACTTTCAGGCAGCCTCAGCTGAGCTGTACCGCAAAGAAATGATTCGTGATGCTTTCATCTGCGGGATTGCCTCTCCATTTATACGCCAGCGTCTACTAGAAAGTAAAACACGTGAGCTACAAAAAGCTTTTGACCTAGCTTGTTCTCTGGATTTGGCAAAGAGAAATGCAGACCTCTATCAGCTGCCCAGATCTCGATCTGCTGCTGTAGCTGCAAACAGACAATTCAAGCGGTCTCAGGTGAACCCTATCATGGGGGAATCTAATTCTGATAATTCTGATGAAGAAGAGGAGGATGACCCCACTTTAGCAGCCTCTTGGCAATCTAGGAAGGAGTGCTTCTTTTGTGGAGATGCTTTTCACCCTAGGAAAACCTGCCCTGCTCGCAATGCAATCTGCAGTTATTGCAAAAAAAAGGACACTTTGCTAAAGTTTGCCTATCAAGGGCCTCTACGAGGGCCAATCCAGCTAAGGCCTACCGAACTGCCCCAATTAGGGCCTATCAAGATGCCCCAACTAGGACCTATCAAGCTTCCCCTCGAGCTCTCTCCCGAAGAAGCACACCGAGAGTTTTAGCCACTCTCTGTGCAACGACACCAATTACAGCTGCTTGCCCACAGAACCTGTCTCATGCAGCCACAAAAATTTCAATTAAAGGGCATACCTTAGATGCCTTAATTGACTCAGGAAGTACTGATAGTTTCATTAAGGAACAGATTGTTGCGAAATTGAAACTACATGTCTTCCCATCGGACCAGGCAATTGCGATGGCCCAGTCATCACTTAATACCAGAATCTCCGGCTTTTGTGTTGTTGATATGACACTTCATGGTCGTATGTATCCCTCCACCCGACTTTCGGTGCTCAAGGACTTATGTAGTGATGTCCTCTTAGGGCTGGACTTCCAAAAACAGCATAAGAAACTCACCATTGAGTTTGGTGGATCCAAACCCGGACTTACTATTTCTAATATACCGTCTAAATTACCGTTTTGTGCATTGTCAGCAGCTTCACTTGATGAACCCTCATTATTTGCCAGTATTCCGCCTCGATGCAAACCAATAATAACGAAATCACGGCGCTTTAATCAGGAAGACCAATCTTTTATTGCGGCTGAAATCTCTCGACTTCTAGCAGAGGATATCATCGAACCATGTTCGTCGCCCTGGCGGGCTCAAGTCGTCATTGTCAAGAACCCGCTAAAACCTCACAAACAGCGACTATGCATCGATTATTCGCAAACCATCAATCAATATACCGACTTGGACGCCTACCCATTGCCACGCATTGATGATATGGTTAATAAACTGGCCAAATACAAAGTGTTCTCAACTTACGATTTAAAAAGTGCCTATCATCAGGTACCCTTGAAGGTCTCAGATAAGCAGTACACGGCCTTTGAGGCTAATGGACGGCTGTACCAATTTCGGCGCCTCCCATTCGGGGTTACTAATGGAGTGGCTGTCTTCCAACGGACAATGGATGGCCTGGTTAAGCAGGAAAACCTAAGGGACACTTTTCCCTATCTTGATAACATTACCATTGCAGGTCACGATCAACAGGAACACGACGCCAACCTCCAAAAATTTCGGGATGCCCTCCATCGCCGTAATTTGACCCTGAATGAATCCAAATCTGTTGAGTCGCAACCGACCATCAACATCCTTGGCTACTGCGTAGGCAATGGTATCATTAAGCCAGACCCAGAAAGACTTCACCCGCTCCAAGAGCTCCCGTCACCTAAGAATGCGGCTTCTTTACGTCGGGCTCTCGGTCTGTTTGCATACTACGCTAAATGGATTCCTCATTTTTCGGACAAAATCCAACCCTTGCTGCATGCTGGATCATTTCCACTGGGAACAGCAGCTGTTGCAGCCTTTAACCTTCTCAAAAAACAGTTGGAGAAAGCGGCTCTTCACTGCATCGATGAGAATCTCCCTTTCGTGGTTGAATGTGATGCCTCGGAGGTGGCGATCTCGGCTACTCTGAATCAGGAAGGTCGTCCTGTAGCATTTATGTCCAGGACCTTACAAGGTGCCGAGCTACATTATCCTCCGGTTGAGAAAGAAGCCACAGCCATCATAGAGGCAGTACGGAAGTGGAACCATTTTCTAGCTCGCCAGCACTTTACATTGATCACGGACCAACGATCAGTTGCCTTCATGCTCGATAATCAAAAACGAACCAAAATTAAGAATAATAAAATACAACTTTGGAGGATGGAACTGGCCTCTTTTGGTTATACCATTCTCTATCGGCCTGGCAAGGAGAATGTGGCCCCGGACACCCTCACACGGGCATTCTGCTCCACTATGTCATCCTCTACTCTCATGGATGTCCACAATGGATTGTGTCATCCTGGCGTTACGCGCATGCTACATTTCGGACGATCACGGAATCTCCCTTTTTCCACTGGAGATGTAAAGAAAATATGCTCAGAATGCCGGCTTTGTGTGGAATTAAAACGTCAGTTCTTCCGCCCCTCAGATGGTATACTCATACATGCAACCCAACCGATGCAACGACTTAGCATCGATTTTAAGGGCCCAGTGCCCTCTTCAACTCGGAACACATATTTGCTCACCATGATCGACGAATATTCACGTTTTCCGTTTGCCTTCCCCTGCTCCAATATGCTGGCGTCCACAGTAATCTGCTGCCTTGAGCAGGTATTTTCTCTCTGTGGCATGCCGGCTTATATTCACTCAGATCGGGGTCCATCCTTTATGTCAAGGGAACTCAAGGACTACCTCTCAGAACAGGGAATTGCTACAAGCAAAACAACACCATACCATCCCATCGGAAATGGGCAGGTAGAGAGGTATAACGGTATCATCTGGAATTCCGTACGTCTCGCTTTAAGATCTCGGGGCCTACCAGACCAGCAATGGGAAACAGTGCTTCCGGATGCATTGCACTCTATACGGTCCCTGCTTTCTACAGCCACAAATACTACACCTCATGAGCGGTTCTTTGGATTCCAGCGTCGCTCATCTCATGGGACATCACTCCCGTCATGGCTAACTACTCCTGGACCTGTATTACTCCGAAGGTACGTTCGGACGTCTAAAAATGACCCTCTCGTAGACGAGGTCGAACTAACCGATGCCAACCCCACCTATGTAAACATACGATATTCCGACGGCCGAGAATCTACCGTATCATTACGGGATCTGGCTCCCTGCCCACCAGGACCTAGTGGGACATCGGGTGATGGCATTTCACCAGGAAACTCTTGGGACCTATCGGGTACCCCTCTCCAGGATCCTGATCGGACACCAACTAGCTTGGTGCCGGTAGAACCCCGTACTCAAGGTTGTGACCCTCCCAGTACCGCGCATGAAAGTACTGATCCACCACAGACCAGCTCTGCACCTCCCTCTGAACAGAGGCAGTCCGACTTTGAACCTATTGGGGCTCGTACTCGAAGCCATGATCTCCCCGACCCTTCACAGGGCAATCCAGGCCACACAGACTCTGACCAATGGCCAACTGCATGTAAGCGGACTAGCGACCCTCTACGACGGGAATCCAAACGGGTGCGACTCTTCCTTGTTCGGCGGCTGCGGACCAAAAGGTAGACCACAGCCTCCTAATCCTGCAGGAGGGAAGAATGTGATAATAATAATAACTTCCGGGAAGTTATGTCATCACTTCCTGTGAACTGTGAACTATGAACTATGAACTGTGTACATACCTCACTTCCTGTCATATGTCACTTCCTATTGGACTGGTATAAATACTGATCTGTTCAGTATTGTAAGAGGCTTCTACCAGAGGCATGGTAAAGACCTCTCTTGTATATAGTGTGTTTATAAGTTACTTAAAGCTTGCTTTAAAGTTACTTGATGGTAAGACTCCTTTTTCTTACATCAACGGCCATTTTAGTTGCACTGTTTTGTTAATCCTCTCCAGGTTGTGGGAGCGAGTAATGTGTTTGAGTGTTTTTTGGGGGTTTCGTCTGTTTTTGGTTTTCATGTGGGAAGGGCCCTGAGTTTGTACAATAAAGCATTTTATTTATTAACATTGTCCATGTTTGATCTTTGAAGTGTTTGTTGCCTTAACCGGCTGAGGGCTTGCAATCATATTCTTTCATTGGCACAAGCCATTCCCTGACAGGGGGCCTAGAAGTGACGTTCAATAAGCCGCCGACGGGCGGCCCTTGGACCTTGTGCCTCCCTCCTGGGCTGGTACTCCTCGTCCTCCTCCTCCTCATGCTCCTCCTGCTCCTCCTCCTGAGGTGGTGGTCCAACGTGAGGTGGCAGTGCCTGAGTCCTGCGGATAGCCAGGTTGTGCAGCATGCAGCAAACGACGACGAATTGGGAGACTCGCTCCTGCGAATACTGGAGGGCTCCCCTGGAACGATCAAGACAGTGGAACCATTGCTTGAGGACACCGATTGTTTGTTCTATGATGTTCCTAGTCGCTTGATGGCTCTCGTTGTATGCCTCTTCAGCAGGGGTTGTAGGCGCGCGGAGCGGGGTCATGAGCCAGGTACACAAAGGATAGCCTTTGTCCCCGATAAGCCATCCTCTTGGGGGAGGCTGTGCCTGGAACATGTCAGCCACAGTTGTCTGTCACAGGATAAAGGCATCGTGGCTGCTGCCTGGAAAGCGGCCATTGACAGCTAGGATGCGCTGCCTGTGGTCACACACCAGCTGTACGTTGAGGGAATGGCAGCCCTTCCGGTTGCGGTAATCCTCGGCATGCTCCAGAGGTGCCCGCAAAGCCACATGCGTGCAGTCAATGGCGCCCTGCACCATGGGGAAGCCCGCTATTCTTGCAAATCCCACTGCACGCTGCTGCTGCTTGTCCAGGGTCATGGGGAAGGAGATGAATTGATGTCTCCTTCTGAAAAGGGCTTCGGTCACCTGGCGGATGCAGCAATGCACGGCGAACTGGGAGATGTTAGCGATGTCCCCAGCAGCGGATTGGAAGGAGCCGGTGGCATAGAAGTTGAGAGCCACCGTCACCTTCACTGCCACTGACAGAGACGTCCTGCGCATCAGCTGTGGCTGCAGATCTCTCTGAAGCAGCTGGCAGATATCTGCAACCACCTCCCTTCTGAATCGCAGCCTCCTAACACACATCGCGGCAGACATGGTCAGATAGGAGGACTGCTGGCGGTATACCCTGGGTGGGTAAGGCCTCAGTTGGCGACGCCTGTTGCCCCCTCTGCGTCTAGCCAGGGCTGCCACTCTCTCGCGGCGTCTGTAAGCCCTTCTGGCATAAGGCTGAAAGTCAGCGTTGGCACCCAATGCAGCCCCCATTATATGCTGGCAAACAATGAGCTCCCAATGAAGGCAAAGATAATTGCTAAGCTCTGGCCTGAGCCAAAAATACCTGTCCTAGTGTTGGTCCAAACAAGTAAGCTCTCCTCCTTGGTCTCTCTCCAAAAAACCGTTGCACAAGAGTGAATGCTGCAAAATGGCTGGCCTTTATAGTGCAGGGTAAGTGCCCTTTAATCAGCGCTCCCCGCGGCCCGCCTCGGCTGTGTACCGTTCCACTTCACAGTCGTTAGGGCCGCCCGGCGCACAATGGGCCGGCGCGAGTGAAGTTCCGGTTCGGGGCACACAAAAGGCGTTGCACTAGTAAATGACGTCATGATCTGCGCGCGCAGCAGGGCGCGCGCTAAGACTTTGTGCCGGCGCTAAATGTGTACTGAAGTTGGGGCGAGGCGCAGATCGCGCTGCGCCCGGGCGCTAAGCGCCTAGCACTCGAGATCTACTCCTCCTAAGGCGCTAACGGCTGGCGCGCCCAACTGAATTTCTAGGCCAGTCCCTATATTATCAGAGCTGTAAATCAGTCCCTATATTATCAGAGCTGTAAATCAGTCCCTATATTATCA
Organism: Somniosus microcephalus; assembly: GCF_052327205.1. Taxonomy (NCBI): domain Eukaryota; kingdom Metazoa; phylum Chordata; class Chondrichthyes; order Squaliformes; family Somniosidae; genus Somniosus; species Somniosus microcephalus. Next base: position 68,291,674 of record NC_141009.1, read on the forward strand.
GAGCTGTTAATCAGTCCCTATATTATCAGAGCTGTAAATCAGTCCATATATTATCAGAGCTGTAAATCAGTCCATATATTATCAAAGCTGTAAATCCGTCCCTATATTATCAGAGCTGTAAATCAGTCCCTATATTATCAGAGCTGTAAATCAGTCCCTATATTATCAGAGCTGTAAATCAGTCCCTATATTATCAGTGAGCTGTAAATCAGTCCCTATATTATCAGAGCTGTAAATCAGTCCCTATATTATCAGTGAACTGTAAATCAGTCACTATATTATCAGAGCAATAATTCAGTCCCTGTGTTATCAGTGAGCTGTAAATCAGTCCCTGTATTATTAGAGCTGTAAATCAGTCCCTATATTATCAGAGCTGTTAATCAGTCCCTATATTATCAGAGCTGTAAATCAGTCCATATATTATCAGAGCTGTAAATCAGTCCATATATTATCAGAGCTGTAAATCCGTCCCTATATTATCAGAGCTGTAAATCAGTCCCTATATTATCAGATCTGTAAATCAGTCCCTATATTATCAGAGCTGTAAATCAGTCCCTATATTATCAGAGCTGTAAATCAGTCCCTATATTATCAGTGAGCTGTAAATCAGTCCCTATATTATCGGAGCTGTAAATCAGTCCCTATATTATCAGTGAACTGTAAATCAGTCACTATATTATTAGAGCAATAATTCAGTCCCTGTGTTATCAGTGAGCTGTAAATCAGTCCCTGTATTATTAGAGCTGTAAATCAGTCACTATATTATCAGAGCTGTAATTCAGTCCCTAAATTATCAGAGCTTTAAATCAGTCCCCATATTAACAGAGTGGCAAATCAGTCCCTATATTTTCAGAGAAGTAAATCAGTCCCTATATTATCAGAGCTGTAAATCAGTCACTATATTATCAGAGCTGTAAATCAGTCCCTATATTATCAGGGAGCTGTAAATCAGTCCCTATATTATCAGAGTTGTACATCAGTCACTATATTATCAGAGCTGTTATCAGTCCCTATATTATCAGTGAGCTGTAAATCAGTCCCTATATCATCAGAGCTGTAAGCAGTACCTAAAATATCAGAGCTGTAAATCATTACCTATATTATCAGGACGGTAAATCAGTTCCTATATTATCAGAGCTGTGAATCAGTCCCTTTTTTATCAGAGATTTAAATCAGTCCCGATATTATCAGAGCTGTAAATCAGTCCCTATATCGTCAGAGCTGTAAATCAGTCCCTATATTATCAGTGAGCTGTAAATCAGTCCCTATATTATCAGAGCTGTAAATCAATCCCTATATTAACAGAGCTGTAAATCAGTCCCTATATTATCAGAGCTGTAAATCAGTCCCTATATTAACAGAGCTGTAAATCAGTCCCTATATTATCAGAGCTGTCAATCATTCCCTATATTTTCAGAGCTGTAAATCAGTCTCTAAATTATCAGAGCTGTAAATCATCACTATATTGTCAGCGCTGTAAATCAGTCCGTATATTATCAGAGCTGTAAATCTGTCGCTATATTATCAGAGCAATAAATCAGTCCCTATTCAGAGCTGTAAATCTGTCCCTATATATTCAGGGAGCTGTAAATCAGTCTCTATATTATCAGAGCTGTAAATCAGTCCATATATTATCAGAGCTGTAAATCCGTCCCTATATTATTAGAGCTGTAAATCAGTCCCTATATTATCAGAGCTGTAAATCAGTCCCTATATTATCAGAGCTGTAAATCAGTCCCTATATTATTAGAGCTGTAAATCAGTCCCTATATTATCAGAGCTGTAAATCTGTCCCTATATTATCAGAGCTGTAAATCAGTCCATATATTATTAGAGCTGTAAATCCGTCCCTATATTATTAGAGCTGTAAATCAGTCCCTTTATTATCAGAGCTGTAAATCAGTCCCTATATTATCAGAGCTGTAAATCAGTCCCTATATTATCAGTGAACTGTAAATCAGTCACTATATTATCAGAGCAATAATTCAGTCCCTGTGTTATCAGTGAGCTGTAAATCAGTCCCTGTATTATTAGAGCTGTAAATCAGTCACTATATTATCAGAGCTGTAATTCAGTCCCTATATTATCAGAGCTGTTAATCAGTCCCTATATTATCAGAGCTGTAAGTCAGTCCCTGTATTATAAGTGAGTTGTAAATCAGTCCCTATATTATCAGAGCTGCACATCAGTCCCTATATTTCAGGGAGCTGCAAATTATTCGCTATATTATCAGAGCTGTAATCAGTCCCTATACTATCAGAGCTATCAATCAGTCTCTATATTGTCAGAGCTGTAAATCAGTCCCTATATTGTCAGAGCTGTAAATCAGTCCTGATATTATCAGAGCTGTAAATCAGTCACTATTTTATCAGAGCTGTAAATCAGTCCCTATATTAACAGTGAGCTGTAAATCAGTCCCTATATTATCAGAGCTGCAAATCAGTCCCTATATTATCAGAGCTGTAAATCAGTCCCTATATTATCAGAGCTGTAAATCAGTCTCTATATTATCAGAGCTGTAAATCAGTCCCTATATTATCAGAGCTGTAAATCAGTCCCTATATTATCAGAGCTGTAAATCAGTCTCTATATTATCAGAGCTGTAAATCAGTCCCTATATTATCAGAGCTGTAAATCAGTCTCTATATTATCAGAGCTGTAAATCAATCCCTATATTATCAAAGCTGTAAATCAGTCCCTATATTATCAGAGATTTAAATCAGTCCCTATATTTTCAGAGCTGGACTCAGTGGCCTAGAAATTCATTGTAGCCACTTTTGGGGCGGTAAAGTCGGGCGGCCGCTAAAGTTTGCGCCCGCCGCCAAATCGAGGCCACTTCTCCGATATTCATTAGCTTCGCCCTAAGAGTTTGCTCGAGCACTAAAACTGGCACTGGACGCCTCTCTTTAGGCGCTAAGCCGGAGATGCTGAGCGAGAGCGCCGAGGCCGGGCGCAGCGCAGGTGCAGCCATCTCGTGATTGACAGCAGACACCCTGGCGCCGGCCAGCTCTTAAGGGGGAAGGGTCGACTTTGTCTGCTGCCACGCCCTGGATAGTGGAGCCCTCCAGCTAGGCCTGAACACTGCTGCTGGACCCAAATAGCGCCTGAAGCCATGCAGAAGGCCCGTGAACGAGCGCAGCGCTTCTCAGAGCATGATCTGAGTGTGCTGGTTGGTGGTGTGGAGAAGAGGCACCATATTTTGTACCCGGACAATGGCAGGAAGGCGCCGGTCCGCGTCTACCGGAGAGCCTGGAGGCATGTCACCAGCAAGGTGTCAGCCAACAGCGAGGTCCCCAGGACCGGTGTCCAATGCCGCAAAAAGTTTAATGACCTCACGCGGATTGTCAGGGTGAGTACCCTTTCCAGTGACCTCCTCATCCTTGCATGTGCACCTCACATTATGGGCAAAGGGACCTGAAAGCCCTAATGGCCAGCCCTCATCCAGCAGCTATGGGACAGGCATGAACATCAATTGCACATTCTGCACTTAACACACTGGCCAAGCTATTCCACCATGGGAGGCAGTGCACACAAGATCAGGGCGACACACTGGCCAGGCTATTGCACCATTGGAGGCAGTGCACACAAGATCAGGGCGACACACTGGCCGGGCTATTCCACCATGGGAGGCAGTGCACACAAGATCAGTGCGACACGCTGGCCAGGCTATTCCACCATGGGAGGCAGTGCACACAAGATCAGGGCTACACACTGTACTTAGAGGCTGTCCTTTCTCTTGCAGGCCAAGCTGGCCAATAATAGGAAGAGCCGGACTGCGACTGGGGGAGGCCGACCCCAGATCCAGCCGCTCACCGAGCTGCAACGTCGCGTGGAGCGCATCATGGGTGGCCGGGTGATTGGGCCCGTTGCATGTGGAGATGCCGACCCTGTTCTGGGCACCAATGGTAAGGACATCAACATTTGGACCTCTCTCGTCCCACTTGCGCATCAGATCTACATCCTTTGCCACTGTCCGACCAATGCGCTGAATGCCACCACTCATGCATCCCTCGCTGACGCCCTCTCCTCACTCTAAAGCTACTCTTGTGCCTTCCTGCTTTCAGATGGTGAGGAGGAGGTCCCTGAAGTTGCCAGTGACAGCCCCTCAGAAGAGGAGGAGGAGGAGGAGCAAGAGGAAGGCGGCCCATCAGGGGAACCCTCAGCCGTGGCAACCCATGCGAATGTAGGGGACACGTCTTCCCTGGAGGGGAGCGTGGCGGAAGTGTCGGAGGGGAGGGGAGCTCATGGGACCTGCGGCCTGCAGAAACACGGGAGGGGGGTGCCAGCTCGGCGGCCTTCTCCCCAGAGGGGGGAAGGGTCGGAGGGGAGTCCAATTGCTGGGCCCAGCGGCGTCCAGCAACGCAGGAAGGATCGGCCAGCTCGGCGGCCTTCTCCCCAGAGGGAGAGTCCGGCCTCCAGTCCGGAGATGGTCTTCGCCGAGGAGATGGAACGCCTCGAGGACTTGTCCGTGGACTCGGAGCGCCGGCACACGGCGCTCATGGGGGTAGTGGCACGGTTGCCTGAGGCCATCGAGTCCCTCTCTCGGAGTGTCACCGACGTTGGGGCCTCACAGGCCATCAGTTTGGCGGAATTCGGGGCAGAGCAGGCAGCGAGTCGGGCGGCATTCGGGGCAGCTCAGGCAGCGAGTGGGCAGCTGATCAGTGGTGCCGTGCAGTCACTGAGTGCTCTGATGAGGTCACTGAACAGGTCAACACGGGCACTCACTGCTGCCACACTCGCTGTGTTAGCCAGGCATCGCCAGGGCACCCGGCGCGCTGCAGCAGCACAGCGGTCTGTCCCTCGGCAGATTGGTGCGCATGCTGCAGTGCTGGCCCGGGCGAGTGCCAGTGTCTCAGGCGACCAGCGAGCGCCTGCCATCCACCAGCTTGCCCCCATTCCTCCAGCCGCCACTGCCAGTCCCCCAATGGAGCTGCCAGGAGCTGCTGCAGCGACTGATGCTGGCCAGCCACAGCTGCAGCATTCAACAGCCGCCCGCTCGACGGCCAGACCTCGACTAGGCCGACCCCCAAGGGCATCTGCCGTCACGACATGTGCCCCTCTGGAGCCTGCCCCCAGCCTTGCAGCAGCCAATGGCCTTACTTTGAGGAGGAGCAGCAGGGCGGGCAGGGGCCACACAAAGATGGCCAAGGCATCGCCCTAGCGGGCCAAAAAGTCGAATGTGTGGCCAGTTGTGTTTGTTTTTTGAGGCCGAGAATTGGATGTTTGTTTTTTGAAGGCCGAGGATGCGATGGTTGTTTTTTACAAAGGCCGAGGATGACGGCTGTGATAATAATAATAACTTCCGGGAAGTTATGTCATCACTTCCTGTGAACTGTGAACTATGAACTATGAACTGTGTACATACCTCACTCCCTGTCATATGTCACTTCCTGTTGGACTGGTATAAATACTGGCCTGTTCAGTATTGTAAGAGGCTTCTACCAGAGGCATGGTAAAGACCTCTCTTGTATATAGTGTGTTTATAAGTTACTTAAAGCTTACTTTAAAGTTACTTGATGGTAAGACTCCTTTTTCTTACATCAATTTAAGTAACTTAGTATTTACACTCACAAATACTAGACCTTCGGACAAACTCGGAGTTAAGGATCCAGGGAACCACCCATCATGGAGAGAATCCTTAGACCTATTCGTCTGGACTTGGACCCGAATACACCAGCAGCTGGCAGGGTATGGAAGCATTGGTACCGTACTTTTGAGAATTTTCTGGATGAATGTAAAGCGGATGCTCCTACTAGATTGAGGATACTTATCAACTATGTGACCCCAAAAGTGTTCGAATATGTTGATGAATGGGATAATTACGATGAGGTGATTCGGGCACTTAAGAAACTGTATGCCAAGACCCCAAATGAGGTCTATGCTAGACATCTACTGGCCACAGCCCAACAAGGGCCAGGGGAATGAATTGACGAATTCCTGCAAGAACTTCGCAGGCTCAGCGTAGATTGTAACTTTCAGGCAGCCTCAGCTGAGCTGTACCGCAAAGAAATGATTCGTGATGCTTTCATCTGCGGGATTGCCTCTCCATTTATACGCCAGCGTCTACTAGAAAGTAAAACACTTGAGCTACAAAAAGCTTTTGACCTAGCTTGTTCTCTGGATTTGGCAAAGAGAAATGCAGACCTCTATCAGCTGCCCAGATCTCGATCTGCTGCTGTAGCTGCAAACAGACAATTCAAGCGGTCTCAGGTGAACCCTATCATGGGGGAATCTAATTCTGATAATTCTGATGAAGAAGAGGAGGATGACCCCACTTTAGCAGCCTCTTGGCAATCTAGGAAGGAGTGCTTCTTTTGTGGAGATGCTTTTCACCCTAGGAAAACCTGCCCTGCTCGCAATGCAATCTGCAGTTATTGCAAAAAAAAGGACACTTTGCTAAAGTTTGCCTATCAAGGGCCTCTACGAGGGCCAATCCAGCTAAGGCCTACCGAACTGCCCCAATTAGGGCCTATCAAGATGCCCCAACTAGGACCTATCAAGCTTCCCCTCGAGCTCTCTCCCGAAGAAGCACACCGAGAGTTTTAGCCACTCTCTGTGCAACGACACCAATTACAGCTGCTTGCCCACAGAACCTGTCTCATGCAGCCACAAAAATTTCAATTAAAGGGCATACCTTAGATGCCTTAATTGACTCAGGAAGTACTGATAGTTTCATTAAGGAACAGATTGTTGCGAAATTGAAACTACATGTCTTCCCATCGGACCAGGCAATTGCGATGGCCCAGTCATCACTTAATACCAGAATCTCCGGCTTTTGTGTTGTTGATATGACACTTCATGGTCGTATGTATCCCTCCACCCGACTTTCGGTGCTCAAGGACTTATGTAGTGATGTCCTCTTAGGGCTGGACTTCCAAAAACAGCATAAGAAACTCACCATTGAGTTTGGTGGATCCAAACCCGGACTTACTATTTCTAATATACCGTCTAAATTACCGTTTTGTGCATTGTCAGCAGCTTCACTTGATGAACCCTCATTATTTGCCAGTATTCCGCCTCGATGCAAACCAATAATAACGAAATCACGGCGCTTTAATCAGGAAGACCAATCTTTTATTGCGGCTGAAATCTCTCGACTTCTAGCAGAGGATATCATCGAACCATGTTCGTCGCCCTGGCGGGCTCAAGTCGTCATTGTCAAGAACCCGCTAAAACCTCACAAACAGCGACTATGCATCGATTATTCGCAAACCATCAATCAATATACCGACTTGGACGCCTACCCATTGCCACGCATTGATGATATGGTTAATAAACTGGCCAAATACAAAGTGTTCTCAACTTACGATTTAAAAAGTGCCTATCATCAGGTACCCTTGAAGGTCTCAGATAAGCAGTACACGGCCTTTGAGGCTAATGGACGGCTGTACCAATTTCGGCGCCTCCCATTCGGGGTTACTAATGGAGTGGCTGTCTTCCAACGGACAATGGATGGCCTGGTTAAGCAGGAAAACCTAAGGGACACTTTTCCCTATCTTGATAACATTACCATTGCAGGTCACGATCAACAGGAACACGACGCCAACCTCCAAAAATTTCGGGATGCCCTCCATCGCCGTAATTTGACCCTGAATGAATCCAAATCTGTTGAGTCGCAACCGACCATCAACATCCTTGGCTACTGCGTAGGCAATGGTATCATTAAGCCAGACCCAGAAAGACTTCACCCGCTCCAAGAGCTCCCGTCACCTAAGAATGCGGCTTCTTTACGTCGGGCTCTCGGTCTGTTTGCATACTACGCTAAATGGATTCCTCATTTTTCGGACAAAATCCAACCCTTGCTGCATGCTAGATCATTTCCACTGGGAACAGTGGCTGTTGCAGCCTTTAACCTTCTCAAAAAACAGTTGGAGAAAGCGGCTCTTCACTGCATCAATGAGAATCTCCCTTTCGTGGTTGAATGTGATGCCTCGGAGGTGGCGATCTCGGCTACTCTGAATCAGGAAGGTCGTCCTGTAGCATTTATGTCCAGGACCTTACAAGGTGCCGAGCTACATTATCCTCCGGTTGAGAAAGAAGCCACAGCCATCATAGAGGCAGTACGGAAGTGGAACCATTTTCTAGCTCGCCAGCACTTTACATTGATCACGGACCAACGATCAGTTGCCTTCATGCTCGATAATCAAAAACGAACCAAAATTAAGAATAATAAAATACAACTTTGGAGGATGGAACTGGCCTCTTTTGGTTATACCATTCTCTATCGGCCTGGCAAGGAGAATGTGGCCCCGGACACCCTCACACGGGCATTCTGCTCCACTATGTCATCCTCTACTCTCATGGATGTCCACAATGGATTGTGTCATCCTGGCGTTACGCGCATGCTACATTTCGGACGATCACGGAATCTCCCTTTTTCCACTGGAGATGTAAAGAAAATATGCTCAGAATGCCGGCTTTGTGTGGAATTAAAACGTCAGTTCTTCCGCCCCTCAGATGGTATACTCATACATGCAACCCAACCGATGCAACGACTTAGCATCGATTTTAAGGGCCCAGTGCCCTCTTCAACTCGGAACACATATTTGCTCACCATGATCGACGAATATTCACGTTTTCCGTTTGCCTTCCCCTGCTCCAATATGCTGGCGTCCACAGTAATCTGCTGCCTTGAGCAGGTATTTTCTCTCTGTGGCATGCCGGCTTATATTCACTCAGATCGGGGTCCATCCTTTATGTCAAGGGAACTCAAGGACTACCTCTCAGAACAGGGAATTGCTACAAGCAAAACAACACCATACCATCCCATCGGAAATGGGCAGGTAGAGAGGTATAACGGTATCATCTGGAATTCCGTACGTCTCGCTTTAAGATCTCGGGGCCTACCAGACCAGCAATGGGAAACAGTGCTTCCGGATGCATTGCACTCTATACGGTCCCTGCTTTCTACAGCCACAAATACTACACCTCATGAGCGGTTCTTTGGATTCCAGCGTCGCTCATCTCATGGGACATCACTCCCGTCATGGCTAACTACTCCTGGACCTGTATTACTCCGAAGGTACGTTCGGACGTCTAAAAATGACCCTCTCGTAGACGAGGTCGAACTAACCGATGCCAACCCCACCTATGTAAACATACGATATTCCGACGGCCGAGAATCTACCGTATCATTACGGGATCTGGCTCCCTGCCCACCAGGACCTAGTGGGACATCGGGTGATGGCATTTCACCAGGAAACTCTTGGGACCTATCGGGTACCCCTCTCCAGGATCCTGATCGGACACCAACTAGCTTGGTGCCGGTAGAACCCCGTACTCAAGGTTGTGACCCTCCCAGTACCGCGCATGAAAGTACTGATCCACCACAGACCAGCTCTGCACCTCCCTCTGAACAGAGGCAGTCCGACTTTGAACCTATTGGGGCTCGTACTCGAAGCCATGATCTCCCCGACCCTTCACAGGGCAATCCAGGCCACACAGACTCTGACCAATGGCCAACTGCATGTAAGCGGACTAGCGACCCTCTACGACGGGAATCCAAACGGGTGCGACTCTTCCTTGTTCGGCGGCTGCGGACCAAAAGGTAGACCACAGCCTCCTAATCCTGCAGGAGGGAAGAATGTGATAATAATAATAACTTCCGGGAAGTTATGTCATCACTTCCTGTGAACTGTGAACTATGAACTATGAACTGTGTACATACCTCACTTCCTGTCATATGTCACTTCCTATTGGACTGGTATAAATACTGATCTGTTCAGTATTGTAAGAGGCTTCTACCAGAGGCATGGTAAAGACCTCTCTTGTATATAGTGTGTTTATAAGTTACTTAAAGCTTGCTTTAAAGTTACTTGATGGTAAGACTCCTTTTTCTTACATCAACGGCCATTTTAGTTGCACTGTTTTGTTAATCCTCTCCAGGTTGTGGGAGCGAGTAATGTGTTTGAGTGTTTTTTGGGGGTTTCGTCTGTTTTTGGTTTTCATGTGGGAAGGGCCCTGAGTTTGTACAATAAAGCATTTTATTTATTAACATTGTCCATGTTTGATCTTTGAAGTGTTTGTTGCCTTAACCGGCTGAGGGCTTGCAATCATATTCTTTCATTGGCACAAGCCATTCCCTGACAGGGGGCCTAGAAGTGACGTTCAATAAGCCGCCGACGGGCGGCCCTTGGACCTTGTGCCTCCCTCCTGGGCTGGTACTCCTCGTCCTCCTCCTCCTCATGCTCCTCCTGCTCCTCCTCCTGAGGTGGTGGTCCAACGTGAGGTGGCAGTGCCTGAGTCCTGCGGATAGCCAGGTTGTGCAGCATGCAGCAAACGACGACGAATTGGGAGACTCGCTCCTGCGAATACTGGAGGGCTCCCCTGGAACGATCAAGACAACGGAACCATTGCTTGAGGACACCGATTGTTTGTTCTATGATGTTCCTAGTCGCTTGATGGCTCTCGTTGTATGCCTCTTCAGCAGGGGTTGTAGGCGCGCGGAGCGGGGTCATGAGCCAGGTACACAAAGGATAGCCTTTGTCCCCGATAAGCCATCCTCTTGGGGGAGGCTGTGCCTGGAACATGTCAGCCACAGTTGTCTGTCGCAGGATAAAGGCATCGTGGCTGCTGCCTGGAAAGCGGCCATTGACAGCTAGGATGCGCTGCCTGTGGTCACACACCAGCTGTACGTTGAGGGAATGGCAGCCCTTCTGGTTGCGGTAATCCTCGGCATGCTCCAGAGGTGCCCGCAAAGCCACATGCGTGCAGTCAATGGCGCCCTGCACCATGGGGAAGCCCGCTATTCTTGCAAATCCCACTGCACGCTGCTGCTGCTTGTCCAGGGTCATGGGGAAGGAGATGAATTGATGTCTCCTTCTGAAAAGGGCTTCGGTCACCTGGCGGATGCAGCAATGCACGGCGAACTGGGAGATGTTAGCGATGTCCCCAGCAGCGGATTGGAAGGAGCCGGTGGCATAGAAGTTGAGAGCCACCGTCACCTTCACTGCCACTGACAGAGACGTCCTGCGCATCAGCTGTGGCTGCAGATCTCTCTGAAGCAGCTGGCAGATGTCTGCAACCACCTCCCTTCTGAATCGCAGCCTCCTAACACACATCGCGGCAGACATGGTCAGATAGGAGGACTGCTGGCGGTATACCCTGGGTGGGTAAGGCCTCAGTTGGCGACGCCTGTTGCCCCCTCTGCGTCTAGCCAGGGCTGCCACTCTCTCGCGGCGTCTGTAAGCCCTTCTGGCATAAGGCTGAAAGTCAGCGTTGGCACCCAATGCAGCCCCCATTATATGCTGGCAAACAATGAGCTCCCAATGAAGGCAAAGATAATTGCTAAGCTCTGGCCTGAGCCAAAAATACCTGTCCTAGTGTTGGTCCAAACAAGTAAGCTCTCCTCCTTGGTCTCTCTCCAAAAAACCGTTGCACAAGAGTGAATGCTGCAAAATGGCTGGCCTTTATAGTGCAGGGTAAGTGCCCTTTAATCAGCGCTCCCCGCGGCCCGCCTCGGCTGTGTACCGTTCCACTTCACAGTCGTTAGGGCCGCCCGGCGCACAATGGGCCGGCGCGAGTGAAGTTCCGGTTCGGGGCACACAAAAGGCGTTGCACTAGTAAATGACGTCATGATCTGCGCGCGCAGCAGGGCGCGCGCTAAGACTTTGTGCCGGCGCTAAATGTGTACTGAAGTTGGGGCGAGGCGCAGATCGCGCTGCGCCCGGGCGCTAAGCGCCTAGCGCTCGAGATCTACTCCTCCTAAGGCGCTAACGGCTGGCGCGCCCAACTGAATTTCTAGGCCAGTCCCTATATTATCAGAGCTGTAAATCAGTCCCTATATTATCAGAGCTGTAAATCAGTCCCTATATTATCAGAGCTGTTAATCAGTCCCTATATTATCAGAGCTGTAAATCAGTCCATATATTATCAGAGCTGTAAATCAGTCCATATATTATCAAAGCTGTAAATCCGTCCCTATATTATCAGAGCTGTAAATCAGTCCCTATATTATCAGAGCTGTAAATCAGTCCCTATATTATCAGAGCTGTAAATCAGTCCCTATATTATCAGTGAGCTGTAAATCAGTCCCTATATTATCAGAGCTGTAAATCAGTCCCTATATTATCAGTGAACTGTAAATCAGTCACTATATTATCAGAGCAATAATTCAGTCCCTGTGTTATCAGTGAGCTGTAAATCAGTCCCTGTATTATTAGAGCTGTAAATCAGTCCCTATATTATCAGAGCTGTTAATCAGTCCCTATATTATCAGAGCTGTAAATCAGTCCATATATTATCAGAGCTGTAAATCAGTCCATATATTATCAGAGCTGTAAATCCGTCCCTATATTATCAGAGCTGTAAATCAGTCCCTATATTATCAGATCTGTAAATCAGTCCCTATATTATCAGAGCTGTAAATCAGTCCCTATATTATCAGAGCTGTAAATCAGTCCCTATATTATCAGTGAGCTGTAAATCAGTCCCTATATTATCGGAGCTGTAAATCAGTCCCTATATTATCAGTGAACTGTAAATCAGTCACTATATTATTAGAGCAATAATTCAGTCCCTGTGTTATCAGTGAGCTGTAAATCAGTCCCTGTATTATTAGAGCTGTAAATCAGTCACTATATTATCAGAGCTCTAATTCAGTCCCTAAATTATCAGAGCTTTAAATCAGTCCCCATATTAACAGAGTGGCAAATCAGTCCCTATATTTTCAGAGAAGTAAATCAGTCCCTATATTATCAGAGCTGTAAATCAGTCACTATATTATCAGAGCTGTAAATCAGTCCCTATATTATCAGGGAGCTGTAAATCAGTCCCTATATTATCAGAGTTGTACATCAGTCACTATATTATCAGAGCTGTTATCAGTCCCTATATTATCAGTGAGCTGTAAATCAGTCCCTATATCATCAGAGCTGTAAGCAGTACCTAAAATATCAGAGCTGTAAATCATTACCTATATTATCAGGACGGTAAATCAGTTCCTATATTATCAGAGCTGTGAATCAGTCCCTTTTTTATCAGAGATTTAAATCAGTCCCGATATTATCAGAGCTGTAAATCAGTCCCTATATCGTCAGAGCTGTAAATCAGTCCCTATATTATCAGTGAGCTGTAAATCAGTCCCTATATTATCAGAGCTGTAAATCAATCCCTATATTAACAGAGCTGTAAATCAGTCCCTATATTATCAGAGCTGTAAATCAGTCCCTATATTAACAGAGCTGTAAATCAGTCCCTATATTATCAGAGCTGTCAATCATTCCCTATATTTTCAGAGCTGTAAATCAGTCTCTAAATTATCAGAGCTGTAAATCATCACTATATTGTCAGCGCTGTAAATCAGTCCGTATATTATCAGAGCTGTAAATCTGTCGCTATATTATCAGAGCAATAAATCAGTCCCTATTCAGAGCTGTAAATCTGTCCCTATATATTCAGGGAGCTGTAAATCAGTCTCTATATTATCAGAGCTGTAAATCAGTCCATATATTATCAGAGCTGTAAATCAGTCCATATATTTTCAGAGCTGTAAATCAGTCCATATATTATCAGAGCTGTAAATCCGTCCCTATATTATTAGAGCTGTAAATCAGTCCCTATATTATCAGAGCTGTAAATCAGTCCCTATATTATCAGAGCTGTAAATCAGTCCCTATATTATTAGAGCTGTAAATCAGTCCCTATATTATCAGAGCTGTAAATCTGTCCCTATATTATCAGAGCTGTAAATCAGTCCATATATTATTAGAGCTGTAAATCCGTCCCTATATTATTAGAGCTGTAAATCAGTCCCTATATTATCAGAGCTGTAAATCAGTCCCTATATTATCAGAGCTGTAAATCAGTCCCTATATTATCAGTGAACTGTAAATCAGTCACTATATTATCAGAGCAATAATTCAGTCCCTGTGTTATCAGTGAGCTGTAAATCAGTCCCTGTATTATTAGAGCTGTAAATCAGTCACTATATTATCAGAGCTGTAATTCAGTCCCGATATTATCAGAGCTGTAAATCAGTCCCTATATTATCAGAGCTGTAAATCAGTCCCTATATTATCAGTGAACTGTAAATCAGTCACTATATTATCAGAGCAATAATTCAGTCCCTGTGTTATCAGTGAGCTGTAAATCAGTCCCTGTATTATTAGAGCTGTAAATCAGTCACTATATTATCAGAGCTGTAATTCAGTCCCTATATTATCAGAGCTGTAAATCAGTCCCTATATTATCAGAGCTGTAAATCAGTCACTATATTATCAGAGCTGTAATTCAGTCCCTATATTATCAGAGCTGTAAATCAGTCCCCATATTAACAGAGCGGCAAGTCAGTCCCTATATTTTCAGAGAAGTAAATCAGTCCCTATATTATCAGAGCTGTAAATTAATCACTATATTATCAGAGCTGTAAATCAGTCCCTGTATTATCAGTGATCTGTAAATCAGTCCCTATGTTATCAGAGCTGTAAATCAATCCCTATATTAACAGAGCTGTAAATCAGTCCCTATATTATCAGAGCTGTAAATCAGTCCCTATATTATCAGAGCTGTAAATCAGTCCCTATATTATTAGAGCTGTAAATCAGTCCCTATATTATCAGAGCTGTAAATCTGTCCCTATATTATCAGAGCTGTAAATCAGTCCATATATTATTAGAGCTGTAAATCCGTCCCTATATTATTAGAGCTGTAAATCAGTCCCTATATTATCAGAGCTGTAAATCAGTCCCTATATTATCAGAGCTGTAAATCAGTCCCTATATTATCAGAGCTGTAAATCAGTCCCCATATTAACAGAGCGGCAAGTCAGTCCCTATATTTTCAGAGAAGTAAATCAGTCCCTATATTATCAGAGCTGTAAATTAATCACTATATTATCAGAGCTGTAAATCAGTCCCTGTATTATCAGTGATCTGTAAATCAGTCTCTAAATTATCAGAGCTGTAAATCATCACTATATTGTCAGCGCTGCAAATCAGTCCGTATATTATCAGAGCTGTAAATCTGTCGCTATATTATCAGAGCTATAAATCAATCCCTATTCAGAGCTGTAAATCTGTCCCTATATATTCAGGGAGCTGTAAATCAGTCTCTATATTATCAGAGCTGTAAATCAGTCCATATATTATCAGAGCTGTAAATCAGTCCATATATTATCAGAGCTGTAAATCAGTCCATATATTATCAGAGCTGTAAATCCGTCCCTATATTATTAGAGCTGTAAATCAGTCCCTATATTATCAGAGCTGTAAATCAGTCCCTATATTATCAGAGCTGTAAATCAGTCCCTATATTATTAGAGCTGTAAATCAGTCCCTATATTATCAGAGCTGTAAATCTGTCCCTATATTATCAGAGCTGTAAATCAGTCCATATATTATCAGAGCTGTAAATCCGTCCCTATATTATTAGAGCTGTAAATCAGTCCCTATATTATCAGAGCTGTAAATCAGTCCCTATATTATCAGAGCTGTAAATCAGTCCCTATATTATCAGTGAACTGTAAATCAGTCACTATATTATCAGAGCAATAATTCAGTCCCTGTGTTATCAGTGAGCTGTAAATCAGTCCCTGCATTATTAGAGCTGTAAATCAGTCACTATATTATCAGAGCTGTAATTCAGTCCCTATATTATCAGAGCTGTAAATCAGTCCCCATATTAACAGAGCGGCAAATCAGTCCATATATTTTCAGACAAGTAAATCAGTCCCTATATTATCAGAGCTGTAAATCAGTCACTATATTATCAGAGCTGTAAATCAGTCACTATATTATCAGGGAGCTGTAAATCAGTCCCTATATTATCAGAGTTGTACATCAGTCAATATATTTTCAGAGCTGTTATCAGTCCCTATATTATCAGTGAGCTGTAAATCAGTCCCTATATTATCAGAGCTGTAAATCCGTCCCTATATTATCAGAGCTGTAAATCAGTCCCTATATTATCAGAGCTGTAAATCAGTCCCTATATTATCAGAGCTGTAAATCTGTCCCTATATTATCAGTGAACTGTAAATCAGTCACTATATTATCAGAGCAATAAATCAGTCCCTGTATTATTAGAGCTGTAAATCAGTCACGATATTATCAGAGCTGTAATTCAGTCCCTATATTATCAGAGCTGTAATTCAGTCCCTATATTATCAGAGCTGTAATTCAGTCCCTATATTAACAGAGCGGCAAATCAGTCCCTATATTTTCAGAGAAGTAAATCAGTCCCTATATTATCAGAGTTGTAAATCAGTCAATATATTTTCAGAGCTGTTATCAGTCCCTATATTATCAGTGAGCTGTAAATCAGTCCCTATATCATCAGAGCTGTAAGCAGTACCTAAAATATCAGAGCTGTAAATCATTACCTATATTATCAGGACTGTAAATCAGTTCCTATATTATCAGAGCTGTGAATCACTCCCTTTTTTATCAGAGATTTAAATCAGTCCCGATATTATCAGAGCTGTAAATCAGTCCCTATATCGTCAGAGCTGTAAATCAGTCCCTATATTATCAGAGCTGTAAATCAGTCCCTATATTAACAGAGCTGTAATTCAGTCCCTATATTATCAGAGCCGTCAATCAGTCCCTATATTATCAGAGCTGTAAATCAGTCCCTATATTATCAGTGAGCTGTAAATCAATCCCTATATTAACAGAGCTGTAAATCAGTCCCTATATTATCAGAGCTGTAAATCAGTCCCTATATTAACAGAGCTGTAAATCAGTCCCTATATTATCAGAGCTGTCAGTCAGTCCCTATATTATCAGAGCTGTAAATCAGTCCCTATATTATCAGTGAGCTGTAAATCAATCCCTATATTTTCAGAGCTGTAAATCAGTCTCTAAATTATCAGAGCTGTAAATCATCACTATATTGTCAGCGCTGTAAATCAGTCCGTATATTATCAGAGCTGTAAATCTGTCGCTATATTATCAGAGCAATAAATCAGTCCCTATATTATCAGAGCTGTAAATCAGTCCCTATATTATCAGTGAGCTGTAAATCAGTCCCTATATTATCGGAGCTGTAAATCAGTCTCTATATTATCAGTGAACTGTAAATCAGTCACTATATTATTAGAGCAATAATTCAGTCCCTGTGTTATCAGTGAGCTGTAAATCAGTCCCTGTATTATTAGAGCTGTAAATCAGTCACTATATTATCAGAGCTGTAATTCAGTCCCTATATTATCAGAACTTTAAATCAGTCCCCATATTAACAGAGTGGCAAATCAGTCCCTATATTTTCAGAGAAGTAAATCAGTCCCTATATTATCAGAGCTGTAAATCAGTCACTATATTATCAGAGCTGTCAATCAGTCCCTATATTATCAGGGAGCTGTAAATCAGTCCCTATATTATCAGAGTTGTACATCAGTCACTATATTATCAGAGCTGTTATCAGTCCCTATATTATCAGTGAGCTGTAAATCAGTCCCTATATCATCAGAGCTGTAAGCAGTACCTAAAATATCAGAGCTGTAAATCATTACCTATATTATCAGGACGGTAAATCAGTTCCTATATTATCAGAGCTGTGAATCAGTCCCTTTTTTTATCAGAGATTTAAATCAGTCCCGATATTATCAGAGCTGTAAATCAGTCCCTATATCGTCAGAGCTGTAAATCAGTCCCTATATTATCAGTGAGCTGTAAATCAGTCCCTATATTATCAGAGCTGTAAATCAATCCCTATATTAACAGAGCTGTAAATCAGTCCCTATATTATCAGAGCTGTAAATCAGTCCCTATATTAACAGAGCTGTAAATCAGTCCCTATATTATCAGAGCTGTCAATCAGTCCCTATATTTTCAGAGCTGTAAATCAGTCTCTAAATTATCAGAGCTGTAAATCATCACTATATTGTCAGTGCTGTAAATCAGTCCGTACATTATCAGAGCTGTAAATCTGTCGCTATATTATCAGAGCAATAAATCAGTCCCTATTCAGAGCTGTAAATCTGTCCCTATATATTCAGGGAGCTGTAAATCAGTCTCTATATTATCAGAGCTGTAAATCAGTCCATATATTATCAGAGCTGTAAATCAGTCCATATATTATCAGAGCTGTAAATCAGTCCATATATTATCAGAGCTGTAAATCCGTCCCTATATTATTAGAGCTGTAAATCAGTCCCTATATTATCAGAGCTGTAAATCAGTCCCTATATTATCAGAGCTGTAAATCAGTCCCTATATTATCAGAGCTGTAAATCAGTCCATATATTATTAGAGCTGTAAATCCGTCCCTATATTATTAGAGCTGTAAATCAGTCCCTATATTATCAGAGCTGTAAATCAGTCCCTATATTATCAGAGCTGTAAATCAGTCCCTATATTATCAGTGAACTGTAAATCAGTCACTATATTATCAGAGCAATAATTCAGTCCCTGTGTTATCAGTGGGCTGTAAATCAGTCCCTGTATTATTAGAGCTGTAAATCAGTCACGATATTATCAGAGCTGTAATTCAGTCCCTATATTATCAGAGCTGTAAATCAGTCCCCATATTAACAGAGCGGCAAATCAGTCCCTATATTTTCAGAGAAGTAAATCAGTCCCTATATTATCAGAGCTGTAAATCAGTCACTATATTATCAGAGCTGTAAATCAGTCCCTGTATTATCAGTGATCTGTAAATCAGTCCCTATGTTATCAGAGCTGTAAATCAATCCCTATATTAACAGAGCTGTAAATCAGTCCCTATATTATCAGAGCTGTCAATCAGTCCCTATATTTTCAGAGCTGTAAATCAGTCTCTAAATTATCAGAGCTGTAAATCATCACTATATTGTCAGCGCTGCAAATCAGTCCGTATATTATCAGAGCTGTAAATCTGTCGCTATATTTTCAGAGCAATAAATCAGTCCCTATTCAGAGCTGTAAATCTGTCCCTATATATTCAGGGAGCTGTAAATCAGTCTCTATATTATCAGAGCTGTAAATCAGTCCATATATTATCAGAGCTGTAAATCAGTCCATATATTATCAGAGCTGTAAATCAGTCCATATATTATCAGAGCTGTAAATCCGTCCCTATATTATTAGAGCTGTAAATCAGTCCCTATATTATCAGAGCTGTAAATCAGTCCCTATATTATCAGAGCTGTAGATCAGTCCCTATATTATCAGTGAACTGTAAATCAGTCACTATATTATCAGAGCAATAATTCAGTCCCTGTGTTATCAGTGAGCTGTAAATCAGTCCCTGCATTATTAGAGCTGTAAATCAGTCACTATATTATCAGAGCTGTAATTCAGTCCCTATATTATTAGAGCTGTAAATCAGTCACTATATTATCAGAGCTGTAATTCAGTCTCTATATTATCAGAGCTGTAAATCAGTCCCCATATTAACAGAGCGGCAAATCAGTCCCTATATTTTCAGACAAGTAAATCAGTCCCTATATTATCAGAGCTGTAAATCAGTCACTATATTATCAGAGCTGTAAATCAGTCACTATATTATCAGGGAGCTGTAAATCAGTCCCTATATTATCAGAGTTGTACATCAGTCAATATATTTTCAGAGCTGTTATCAGTCCCTATATTATCAGTGAGCTGTAAATCAGTCCCTATATTATCAGAGCTGTAAATCAGTCCATATATTATCAGAGCTGTAAATCAGTCCATATATTATCAGAGCTGTAAATCCGTCCCTATATTATCAGAGCTGTAAATCAGTCCCTATATTATCAGAGCTGTAAATCAGTCCCTATATTATCAGAGCTGTAAATCTGTCCCTATATTATCAGTGAACTGTAAATCAGTCACTATATTATCAGAGCAATAAATCAGTCCCTGTATTATTAGAGCTGTAAATCAGTCACTATATTATCAGAGCTGTAATTCAGTCCCTATATTATCAGAGCTGTAATTCAGTCCCTATATTATCAGAGCTGTAATTCAGTCCCTATATTAACAGAGCGGCAAATCAGTCCCTATATTTTCAGAGAAGTAAATCAGTCCCTATATTATCAGAGTTGTAAATCAGTCAATATATTTTCAGTGCTGTTATCAGTCCCTATATTATCAGAGCTGTAAATCAGTCCCTATATCATCAGAGCTGTAAGCAGTACCTAAAATATCAGAGCTGTAAATCATTACCTATATTATCAGGACGGTAAATCAGTTCCTATATTATCAGAGCTGTGAATCAGTCCCTTTTTTATCAGAGATTTAAATCAGTCCCGATATTATCAGAGCTGTAAATCAGTCCCTATATCGTCAGAGCTGTAAATCAGTCCCTATATTATCAGAGCTGTAAATCAGTCCCTATATTAACAGAGCTGTAAATCAGTCCCTATATTATCAGAGCCGTCAATCAGTCCCTATATTATCAGAGCTGTAAATCAGTCCCTATATTATCAGTGAGCTGTAAATCAATCCCTATATTAACAGAGCTGTAAATCAGTCCCTATATTATCAGAGCTGTAAATCAGTCCCTATATTAACAGAGCTGTAAATCAGTCCCTATATTATCAGAGCTGTCAATCAGTCCCTATATTATCAGAGCTGTAAATCAGTCCCTATATTATCAGTGAGCTGTAAATCAATCCCTATATTTTCAGAGCTGTAAATCAGTCTCTAAATTATCAGAGCTGTAAATCATCACTATATTGTCAGCGCTGTAAATCAGTCCGTATATTATCAGAGCTGTAAATCTGTCGCTATATTACCAGAGCAATAAATCAGTCCCTATTCAGAGCTGTAAATCTGTCCCTATATATTCAGGGAGCTGTAAATCAGTCTCTATATTATCAGAGCTGTAAATCAGTCCATATATTATCAGAGCTGTAAATCCGTCCCTATATTATCAGAGCTGTAAATCAGTCCCTATATTATCAGTGAGCTGTAAATCTGTCCCTATATTATCAGAGCTGTAAATAAGTCATTGTATTGTCAGAGAGCTGTTAATCATTCCCTATATTATCAGAGCTGTAAATCAGTCCCTATATTATCAGAGCTGTAAATCAGTCCCTATATTATCAGTGAGCTGTAAATCTTTCCCTATATTATCAGAGCTGTAAATAAGTCATTGTATTATCAGAGAGCTGTTAATCATTCCCTATATTATCAGAGATGTAAATCAGTCACTATTTTATCAGAACTGTAATCTGTCCCTATATTAACAGTGAACTGTAAATCAGTCCCTATATTATCAGAGCTGTAACTCAGTCCCTATATTATCAGAGCTGTAATTCAGTTCCTATACTATCACAGCAGTAAATCAGTCCCTATATTATCCGAGCTGTAAATCAGTCTCTATATTATAAGAGCTGTAAATCAGTCACTATATTATCAGAGCTGTAAATCAGTCTCTATATTATCAGAGCTGTAAATCAGTCACTATATTATCAGAGATGTAAATCAGTCACTATATTATCAGAGCTGTAATTCAGTTCCTATTCTATCACAGCAGTAAATCAGTCCCTATATTATCAGAGCAGTAAATCAATCCCTATATTATCAGAGCTGTGAATCATTCCCTATATTATCAGAGCTGGAAATCAGTCCATATATTATCAGAGCTGTAAATCAGTCCCTATATTATCAGAGCTGTAAATCAGTCCATATATTATCAGAGCTGTAAATCCGTCTCTATATTATCAGAGCTGTAAATCAGTCCCTATATTATCAGAGATATAAATCTGTCCCTATATTATCAGAGCTGTAAATAAGTCGTTGTATTATCAAAGAGCTGTTAATCATTCCCTATATTATCAGAGATGTAAATCACTCGCTGGCTGGCTAGGCCTGCAGTTAGTGTCCATCCCTAATTGCCCTTGAGAAGATGGTGGTGAGCCGACTTCTTGAACCGCTGCAGTCCATATGGTGCAGGTACACGCACAATGCTGTTAGTAAGGGAGTTCCAGGATTTTGGCCCAGCGACAGTGAAGGAACGGCGATACAGGTCCAAGTCAGGATGGTGTGTGGCTTGGAGGGGAACTTGTAGGTGGTGATGTTCCCATGCGTCTGCTGCCCTTGTCCTTCTAAGTGGTAGAGGTCGCGGGTTTGGAAGGTGCTGTTGAAGGAGCTTTGGCGAGTTGCTGCAGTGCATCTTGTAGATGGTACACACTGCAGCCACAGTGTGCCGGTGGTGGAGGGAGTGAATGTTGAAGGTGGTGGATGGAGTGCCAATCAAGCGGGCTGCTTTATCCTGAATGGTGTCGAGCTTCTTGAGTGTTGTTGGAGCTGCACTCATCCAGGGAAGTGGAGAGTATTCCATCACACTCCTGACTTGTGCCTTGTAGATGATGGAAAGGCTTTGGGGAGTCAAGAGGTGAGACACTCGCCGCAGAATTCCCAGCCTCTGGCCTGCTCTTGTAGCCACAGTATTTATATGGCTGGTCCAGTTCAGTTTCTGATCAATGGTAACCCCCAGGATGTTGATAGTGGGGGATTCAGCGATGGTAATGCCATTGAATGTCAAGGGGAGATGGTTAGAGTCTCGCTTGTTGGAGATGGTCATTGCCTGGCACTTGTGTGGTGCGAATGTTACTTGCCACTTGTCAGCCCAAGTCTGAATGTTGTCCAGGTCTTGCTGCATATGGACACGGACTGCGTCAGTATCTGACGAGTCTTGAATGGTGCTGAACAGTGTGCAATCATCAGCGAACATCCCCACTTCTGACCTTATGATGGAGGGAAGGTCATTGATGAAACAGCTGAAGATGGTTGGGCCGAGGACACTGCCCTGAGGAACTCCTGCAGTGATGTCATGTGATTGAGATGAATGACCTCCAGCAACCACAGCCAACTTCCTTTGTGCTAGGTATGATTGTGGTGTGTTGCAATGTGTTTGGGTGAAGTGTGTCAGTGAGTGTGCTGCAATGTGTTTGGGTGAAGTGTGTCAGTGAGTGTGGTGCAGTATGTTTGGGTGAAGTGTGTCAGTGAGTGTGGTGCAGTGTGTTTGGGTGAAGTGTGTCAGTGAGTGTGGTGCAATGTGTTTGGGTGAAGTGTGTCAGTGAGTGTGGTGCAATGTGTTTGGGTGAAGTGTGTCAGTGAGTGTGATGCAATGTGTTTGGGTGAAGTGTGTCAGTGAGTGTGGTGCAGTATGTTTGGGTGAAGTGTGTCAGTGAGTGTGGTGCAATGTGTTTGGGTGAAGTGTGTCAGTGAGTGTGGTGCAATGTGTTTGGGTGAAGTGTGTCAGTGAGTGTGGTGCAGTGTGTTTGGGTGAAGTGTGTCAGTGAGTGTGGTGCAGTGTGTTTGGGTGAAGTGTGTCAGTGAATGTGGTGCAATGTGTTTTGGTGAAGTGTGTCAGTGAGTGTGGTGCAGTGTGTTTGGGTGAAGTGTGTCAGTGAGTGTGGTGCAATGTGTTTGGTGAAGTGTGTCAGTGAGTGTGGTGCAGTGTGTTTGGGTGAAGTGTGTCAGTGAGTGTGGTGCAATGTGTTTGGGTGAAGTGTGTCAGTGAGTGTGGTGCAATGTGTTTGGGTGAAGTGTGTCAGTGAGTGTGGTGCAATGTGTTTGGGTGAAGTGTGTCAGTGAGTGTGGTGCAATGTGTTTGGGTGAAGTGTGTCAGTGAGTGTGGTGCAGTGTGTTTGGGTGAAGTGTGTCAGTGAGTGTGGTGCAATGTGTTTGGGTGATGTGTGTCAGTGAGTGTGGTGCAATGTGTTTGGGTGAAGTGTGTCAGTGAGTGCGGTGCAATGTGTTTGGGTGAAGTGTGTCAGTGAGTGTGGTGCAATGTGTTTGGGTGAAGTGTGTCAGTGAGTGTGGTGCAATGTGTTTGGGTGAAGTGTGTCAGTGAGTGTGGTGCAATGTGTTTGGGTGAAGTGTGTCAGTGAGTGTGGTGCAATGTGTTTGGGTGATGTGTGTCAGTGAGTGTGGTGCAATGTGTTTAGGTGAAGTGTGTCAGTGAGTGTGGTGCAATGTGTTTGGGTGATGTGTGTCAGTGAGTGTGGTGCAATGTGTGTCATAAATCGCAACTTCTACAAGAAGTAACTCAGGAAGTACTGTAAGAATTCGCAATAATTTACAGTTCTGAAGATTCATTTTTTTGATTAAAGAATCCCTGGGCGATGTGCTTTTAAATTTCCAGGGATAAAACTGGCTGTTACCACATGGCCGAAGACAAAGGGGCTTGGAATGCAGCTTTCTGTGTCTGGAAGTAAGGTTCAATGAAGACAAAGGACAATGCTTTGTTTACAAAGCAACTGAATGCTATTAGCATTTGTTTGTATATCGAGTGGATACATCTAAACTGCAGAAGAGACTTTTGTGTCTTGAATGGGAAATGTTTAAGATTTGAATGGGTTTTAAATCACCCAGCACTGGACAATAGGGCTGTTGCATTCTCTTTGTTTCAGCCCAGGGAGCTCCGGAAGACACATTAACCCAGTCTAACCACTTTGAGTTAGCCAATCACAGCTTTCTCTTGTGTATTGGACCCTTTGGGTGGGGAATTTTGCACACAGCCCTTGCAAGGCAGAATGGCAGGACCTCACCAGGTATAAAGATAGCTGCTGAGAAGCTATCTCTCTCTCCCTTACTTCGCTGGACCACAGGTGAGCAGAGTGTTCTGACTCCTCAACAAAGCAACCGAGCAGGAGTTTGGGGTGGTGATTTAAGGGAATTGCTAAGATTGTTTAAATAACATTGTAGCCATGGTATCCCTCGTTTTTGCCGTCTGCAACCCCGTTATATAGTTTATATAGTTTTACTGTAATTACTGTGTTCGTGTGGTATAGTTTATTCTTTTGATTGTAGTTTATTTAGGTAATAAAACTTGATTTTTTTCTCTCATCCAAACTACGTGTCTGTTTTAATATCAATAATTATAAGCCCTGCAGTCAGAACTGGAAGGTGGGGTAGCGATTCGAAACCACTGTTTTAAAATTGGTCTGAGTGCAGGCAAAGGCTGCAAGACCAGGAAAATTACTTTAAACCAGTTTAAAGAAGCCCCAACCCTTTCAGTACTACTGAACGGCCAGCTGAGGGCGCCGCCCGAGGAGTATAAATACTCGGGCGTGGGCCCAACTTGGCCAGAGACAGTCTGGAAACAGGAAGCTAGTGACTACTAACTAGACCTCCATGTTTTGTTACAAGTCGATTAAAGTCTTGCTTTATGTACGACCAAGTGCGTAGTGAGTCTTTATTACATCAATTTAATTGACTTGTTATCGTCTCCACACCTTGGGTGATTTGGAACAACCAGCTGCAACTCGAACCACAGAAAGGAACCTGGCCAAGAAACTGATCCATCATGGAAAAACTCCTTAGACCCGCTCGTCTCGACCTGGACCCAAATGCACCTGTGGCTGCGAAGGTATGGAAGCATTGGTTTCGTACCTTTAGCAACTTTCTTGAAGAATGTGGGGCGGGTGCCTCTAATAAGTTACGAATGCTTATTAACTGCGTATCCCCTCATGTGTATGATTATATTGAGGACTGTATAGACTACGACGCTGCTATCGAAATTTTACAGCAGCTATATGTCAAGTCCCCGAATGAAATCTTTGCTCAACACCTACTGGCCACAACTCGGCAGCAGCCTGGGGAATCACTCGATGAATTCCTCCAGAAACTTCGCAGGCTCAGCAAAGATTCTAACCTTAAAGCGGTTACAGCTGAACAGTATCAAGAGGAACTAATCCACGATTCCTTCATCAATGGGATTGCGTCGCCTTTTATACGTCAGCGCCTGCTGGAAAATAAAACCCTCAATTTACGAGCTGCTTATGACCAGGCGTGTTCCCTGGACTTGGCCAAGAAGAATGCAGACACTTATCTCCCACCACGTGCACGGGCGGCGGCTATCACCTTTAATAAGTCTTTCGATAGGTCTCGGGTGGATGGCCCCGCTGATGATGACTCTACTCTAACGGACGACGACTCTACCCTAGAGGTCTTTGCTGATGACGACCCCGCCCTAGCAGCAATCAGGAAGAAAGTGTTTCTTTTGTGGAGGTACGTTCCATTACAGAAAATTTTGCCCGGCTCGTAATGCGACCTGCAATCATTGCAGCAAGAAAGGACACTTTTCCAAGGTATGCCAGTCACGGGCCTCTGCTAACAAGAAAGGCCGCTCCTCTAAAGTATACCGGTCGAGAGCTCCTGTTAGTTTCACAGCTGCTTTCTATGGAGCTGCTCCTCCCCCAAGAACCACGGCTGAGGCTACAGCTGCCGAAGGAAAAATTACCCCTCCTCCCATCACAGCTGTTTTTCCCCAAAGTTTGTCCCATGCAGCCACGAAGGTTCAGTAAATGGGCACACTCTAAGTGGGCTAATCGACTCCTGCAGCTCTGACAGCTTCATTAGTAAGCGGGCTGTCAGCAGGTTAAAACTGCGCATTTATCCCTCGGACAGGGAGATTGCAATGGCTCTGACGACTCTGACCACCAATTCTTCTGGCTTCTGTCTTGTCAACCTCATCCTCAATGGTCGCACGTATCCCTCCACCCGGCTCGGAGTACTCGAAAACTTATGTAGCGATGTGCTTCTGGGACAGGACTTCCAGAAGCAGCACAACAGACTCACTTTTGAGTTTGGAGGTGTGGTGTATGTAACCTGTTCCACCTTAAGAGAACTTAAGCCTGGTCCACCTTAAGAAAGGTACTACTTTCTTTGGCTGCTGTATACGTAATACCGGTGGTGACCACATCGGTATATAAGCACAGTGTAATAATATTGTATTCAGTATAGTCCGACCTCCAACCAGTAAAGACCTGTTGAATTTACTCTTGTGGTCTGTGTAGTAATTCTCACTATAACACACAGACTTAATAGTGGCGACGAGTCCGATTCTTACCCTGCTGCAGTAATTTCCACGGCGACTTCGTCCACAGACAGGACGTCGAAGAGAGGTTTCCACCCTCATCACCTACGGGAAGACACGTCGAGCGGCAGGCATCGAGCAACCGGAGTGCAGAAGACATCCTGACCTCAAAGCCTCCATCAGCGACTGTCAGCTTCTTCTACTACCTCGTGGTGGGTAAGCCGGGCAGCGACGCGACAGAAAGTCAACCGCATTGGCTGTACAGACGGGGCTGGGAAGACGGAGGAATAAGGGCGGTGAGGTCGATCGCGACCAGAGATAAGGGCCGGGCTGCTTTCGAGCGAGAGGCGCAGCGCGGGACATCGATCGCGACCGGAGATAAGGGCCGCATTCGGGCTAAAGGCGCAGCGTCTGGGGAAACTGAAGGCGCGAGAGCCGCGGTGAAGCAGAGACAGCGTCGGGGGACGGGTGAAGACCGCCGAGCGCGGGAAAACCGCCATTTTGTGGGCGGAGGACGACGGCAAGAGCGGGTAGCCGCCATCTTAGATAACATTAAAAATACG
Source organism: Somniosus microcephalus (assembly GCF_052327205.1). Lineage (NCBI taxonomy): Eukaryota > Metazoa > Chordata > Chondrichthyes > Squaliformes > Somniosidae > Somniosus > Somniosus microcephalus. The sequence goes on from NC_141009.1 coordinate 68,318,907, forward strand.
ATAAATTGCTACGATGCCTAAACATGGGAACATTAATGCCTTCGACAGTGATATAGAAGACTGGGCTATGTATGTAGAACGCATACAAAACCATTGTAAAGCAAATAAAATTCCTGAGACAGATAAAGCACTAACATTACTAAACTTAATGGGTGCGAAGACATACGGGCAATTGAAACACCTGTTATCACCAGATGAACCGGCGGATAAGACATTCGAACAGATTGTTACTGTCCTAAAAAATCATCTTAGCCCCACGCCGCTGATGCTAGCGGAACGATTTAAATTTTACGATAGAAGACAGCGGCAAAATGAAAGCAATGCTGAATATTTGATGGAATTACGTAAGCTAGCAAAATATTGTCAGTTTGGAACGGGACTGACAGAGGCACTTCGAGATAGATTTGTGTGTGGTTTATTTAAACAGGATACACAAAGGCGACTGCTCGAGGAGAATGAGCTGTCTCTCGAGAAGGCGGTCACTATGGCAGCAGCACACGAGGCCGCAGCGAGAGGCACGGCAGTAATGCAGCTACGGCCACCGGAACTCGGTACAAACAAATTGGGTTTGAGTTCTGTCAAATGTTATCGTTGTGGAAAGACAATGCACGATCAGAACCAGTGTTGGTTTAAAAACCAAGAATGCAGAATGTGTGGCAGGTTTGGCCACATAGCTAAAGTATGCCGGTCAGGAAAGAAGACCAGCAATAAAAAGTCACCGCAAGGAAAATATGCAAAGGTACACAAGGTGACAAAGAACAGTTTGACTGAACAGAAGTCAGATTCAGACGCTAGCAGTAATGAACTGGATAGCTTAAGAATACACAACGTTGGTAAGGATACAGGCCTCCAGACAATTTGGGTCACTCTTAAGATAGCAGGAGTCCAAGTAAAAATGGAATTGGACACTGGATCGGCATTGACGGTCATGAATAAGAAAGATTACAGAAGGTTATTCCAACATATTCCCTTACAGGATACGGAGATTATATTGAAAACGTACACGGGGCAAAGAGTGTACCCCATCGGAAAAATAGAGGTAGAAGTGGTCCACAAGGGCGAAGGAAGCCAAGTAATGGACTTATATGTGCTACCTGAAGGAGGTCCACCACTACTAGGGCGGGAGTGGATTAGGAAAATGAATATGGACTGGCACTCCTTGAAAGCACTAATGGTAGATTCCGGGGAAACAGCTGTCAAACCTAAACGATTGCCCAGAATATTGGATGAGGCTAAAGAGGTGTTCCAGCCGGGACTGGGAACACTGAGAGGAATTACGGCAAACATCAAGATTGATGAACATGCACAACCAAAAATTTTTAAAGCTAGACCGGTACCCTATGCAATACGACCTGCGGTTGAAGCGGAGCTGGAAGCACTAGAACGTTCAGGGGTACTGTCTAAAGTAGATTGGAGTGAGTGGGCTACGCCCATTGTTCCCGTTATGAAACGTCCTGCGAACAATAAGCCAGGAGATCCAGGGAAGGTTCGCATCTGTGGAGATTTCAAGATCACCGTTAATCCGGCGCTTCACACGGTGCAGTATCCGCTTCCACGGATTGAGGATGTTTTCGCTTCACTGTCTGGCGGGAAACACTTCACCAAGATAGACCTGGCGCAGGCGTGCTTGCAGGTGGAGGTTGAAGAAGAGTCACGCCAATACCTCACGATCAACACGCATCGAGGGTTGTACCGGTACAATAGGCTGGTTTTTGGTGTGGCATCGGCTCCAGCAATTTGGCAGAGGGCCATGGAGCAGGTATTACAGGGAATTCCAGGCACACAATGTTACCTGGACGACATTCTGATCACAGGTGATGGTGATGAACAGCATCTCGCTAACTTGGAACTGGTGCTCAACAGACTGAAAGAGTATGGACTTAGGGTAAATCGGCAGAAATGTGAGTTCTTCCAGAAGCGGATCTCGTACTGTGGTCATGTCATTGACCGGGAGGGGCTTCATAAGTCTCCTGACAAGATAGCGGCAGTTGTAAAGGCTCCCGCTCCAGAGAATGTCTCTCAGTTGAGGTCGTTTCTAGGATTAATTAACTACTACCATAAATTTCTGCCAAATCTATCCACGGTGCTGCATCCGTTGAACGCTCTTTTACAGAAAGGGGTGCCATGGGACTGGGGCGAAAACTGTAAGAAGGCATTTCGCAAAAGCAAAGAATTGATCACCTCAGAGGAAGTGTTGGCTCACTTCAACCCGACACTGCCTATTCGGTTGGCTTGTGATGCTTCTCCATATGGTATTGGGGCAGTACTCTCACATAAATTGCCAAATGGCACGGAAAGGCCAGTCGCGTTTGCATCCAGATCATTGACCTCCGCTGAGCGCAACTATGCGCAGATCGATAGGGAGGCCCTTAGCCTTGTATGGGGAGTGAAGAAGTTTAATCATTACCTACAGGGCCAAAAATTCACACTTCTGACGGACCATCAACCGTTGGTGTCCATTTTTAACCCTAAGAAGGGTGTTTCGGTGATGACAGCACAGCGTCTCCAGAGATGGTCTCTTTTCTTAGGGGCACATCAATATCAGATAGAATTCAAAGGTACGAAACAGCATGGCAATGCTGATGGCCTGTCGCGCCTGCCACTACCTGAAGATGAAGACACGACGGAAGTTGACCCTGTTGAGTTATTTCATTCGACCATTATCGAGTGTTTACCTGTCACCAACACAAGTATTGAAAGAGAAACCAGGAACGACCTGACACTGTCCAGAGTCTACGAGGTGACAGTGAAAGGATGGCCAACACGGGGTGATCCTCTGTTACCGGCATTCTCGGCAAGGCGAGACCAGCTGTCCGTCTGCCATGGTACTTTGATGTACGGGACAAGAGTGATTATTCCTCCCAAGTTAAGGGAAAGAGTTTTAAAAGAACTACATGAAGGTCATCTGGGGGGAGTTAAAATGAAAAGTCTTGCTAGGGCTTACGTATGGTGGCCGGGTATTGGCCAACAGATTGAGGAGTTAACGAAAAGCTGCGCTGGATGTCAGAAAGTGCAAAATGCACCTCCGATAGCACCGCTACACCCATGGGAATGGCCTTCAGCCCCATGGCAACGTGTACACATTGACTTTGCTGGTCCTTTCATGGACTCCATGTTCCTAATCGCGGTGGACGCACATTCCAAATGGCCAGAAGTCATCAAGATGAATACCACTACTTCAGAAAAGACAATTGCGGTGTTAAGAACAATATTCGCAAGGAACGGATTGCCAGAACAGATCTGTTCGGACAACGGACCACAGTTTGTATCGGAAGAATTCCAACAATTCTTAAAGAAGAATGGAGTTAAACATTATACCTCTGCCCCATATCATCCGGCGACAAACGGGTTGGCTGAAAGATTTGTCCAGACATTCAAAAAGGCTATTAAGGCCATGAATGATGATCAGATTCCGCTGCAACACAAGGTCGATAAGTTCCTGATGTCATATAGAAACGCCAATCATGCCGTGACTAACCAAAGTCCTGCTATGATGTTTTATAACAGAAGGTTGTGGTCCAAGTTGGACTTGTTAAAACCAAATGTGCGGAGGGAAGTGGAAAACAAACAGTTTCGGCATATTAACAGCAAGACCACTCGAACTTTCGACGTAGGACAACCAGTGATGGCAAGGGGCTATGGAAACGACAAATGGCAGTCCGGAACAATCTGGGCCAGACAAGGACCTCTGATGTACACCGTAGATATTGGTCATAATGTGATAAGGCGTCATGCGGATCAGCTGGTAGAGTCGAGAGCAAGGGTCGAACCCATGGTTGTGACAGAGACAGCTGTGGAAGACGTTCATGAACCTGAAGCATCTACCTCGGCCGAGAATGTATTTGATGATGATGACACCCAATACATTGGCAACCAACTAGAGGAGGCACCTCAACAACAAGAATCAGAGACCACTGAAAGGCGTTATCCAAGCCGAATCAGAAAGCCTCCTGAGAGACTGAACCTTTGAACTGTTATACCTGAAGTTATATATATGTTATGTTTATTTGGGGATATGACTGTTAAGCTAAAAAGGGAGGATTGTGGTGTATGTAACCTGTTCCACCTTAAGAGAACTTAAGCCTGGTCCACCTTAAGAAAGGTACTACTTTCTTTGGCTGCTGTATACGTAATACCGGTGGTGACCACACTGGTATATAAGCACAGTGTAATAACATTGTATTCAGTATAGTCCGACCTCCAACCAGTAAAGACCTGTTGAATTTACTCTTGTGGTCTGTGTAGTAATTCTCACTACAACACACAGACTTAACAGCAGGGTCGAAGCCGGAGCTTACCATTTCTAAGGTGCCGTTTTGTGTGCTCTCGGCGGCCTTACTTGGTGAGCCCTCCCTGTTTGCCAATCTCTCCCCCCGCTGTAAACCCATAGCCACCAAATCACGGCGCTTTAGCCAAGATGACCGAGCATTTATCGAGGCAGAAATCTCTCGCCTTTTAGCTGACGGTATTATCGAGCCGTGTTCATCTCCCTGGCGGGCTCAAGTCGTCATTGTGAAAAACCCTTTAAAACAACATAAGAAACGTCTGTGTATTGATTATTTGCAGACTATTAATCAATATACCAATCTGGATGCCTACCCGCTACCATGCATAGATGACATGGTCAACAACCTTGCCAAATACAAGGTATTTTCTACCTTCGATTTAAAGAGCGCGTACCATCAGGTACCGCTGAAAGACTCTGATGAAAAGTATACGGCCTTTGAGGCCAATGGTCGGCTTTATCAGTTTCGTCGCCTTCCATTTGGGGTCACCAATGGGGTGGCCGTCTTCCAACGGGCAATGGATGGCCTAGTCCGGCAAGAGAACTTGACGGATACCTTTCTGTATTTAGACAATATCACTATTGCCGGCCATGATCAAAAGGAGCATTACGCCAATCTTCAGAGATTTTTTGACGTTCTCCGCCGTCGCCACTTAACGCTAAATGAATCCAAATTGGTGAAATCGGTGCCATCAGTGAACATTCTCGGCTACTGGGTGGGCAACGGTGTTATTAAACCGGACCCAGAGCGACTTCGTCTACTTCAGGAGCTCCCTCCCCCTACAAATCTCAGCTCTCTTTGTCGGGCATTTGGCATGTTTGCTTATTACGCAAAGTGGATATCTCACTTCTCCGATAAAATACAGCCCCTGCTTTATGAGAAGTCTTTTCCATTAGAAGCAACGGCTATTTCTGTCTTCAACCTCCTCAAACGACAGCTGGAGAAAGCCACGCTTCGCTCCATTGACGAAAACCTTCCTTTTGTGGTCAAATGCGATGCATCGGAGGTGGCGATCTTGGCTACCTTGAATGAAGGTGGTCGACCCGTGGCATTCCTATCCAGAACCTTGCAGGGTAGCGAGCTCCATTACCCCACCGTTGAGAAGGAGGCTACAGCCATCATCGAGGCTGTATGCCAATGGAGTCATTTTCTTGCTCGGCGTCATTTCATGCTCATAACTGACCAGCGCTCCGTGGCCTTCATGTTGGATAACCAGAAGCGCACGAAAATCAAAAATAATAAAATTCAACTCTGGAGGATGGAGCTGGCCGCCTTTGGATATACTACCCGTTACCGACCCGGCAAACAGAATGTGGCCCCAGATACCTTCACACGGGCATTTTGCTCTTCAATGTCAATGTCGACTCTGGCGGATCTGCATATGGACTTATGCCATCCTGGCGTTACCCGTATGTTGCACTTTGTGCGTTCCAAAAATCTACCATTCTCAACGGAGGACGTAAAGAAAACATGCTCCTCCTGTAGGATTTGTGCAGAATTGAAACCACAATTCTTCTGCCCATCAGATGACTTACTCATACATGCAATGCAGCCTATGCAGAGGCTCAGCATAGACTTTAAAGGGCCATTGCCTTCGTCGACGCGGACCACCTACCTACTTACGATGGTAGACGAGTATTCACGCTTTCCCTTCGCCTTCCCCTGTCCTAATATGCTTACCTCTACGGTAATTAAATGCCTCGATCAGGTCTTTACCCTTTGAGGGACGGCCAATTTTATCCACACAGATCGGGGTCCCTCCTTTATGCCGAGTGAACTTAAAAGCTATCTCTCCCAACGGGGAATCACCTCGAGTAAGACGACACCATATCACCCAATCGGCAATGGACAGGTTGAACGATACAATGCCATCATCTGGAATGCTGTCCGTCTGGCACTGAGGTCACGCAACCTACCAGTCCAGCAGTGGGAAACTGTGCTCCCCGACGTGTTACACTCTATCAGGTCTCTTCTCTCCACATCCACTAATGTCACACCTCATGAGTGATTCTTCAAGTTCCGGCGTCGCTCTACACATGGGACATCTCTACCCTCATGGTTGGTGGCTCCAGGCCCTGTGCTACTCCGGAGGTTCGTCCGGTCTGCCAAGAACGACACTCTCGTTGATGAGGTGGAGTTAACGGAGGTAAACCCCACGTATGTGCACGTGCGGTACCCTGATGGCCAGGAGTCCACCGTCTCGCTCAGAGATCTGGCTCCCTGCCCAACCGGTCACACGGGCCCGAATGATGAAGGCTCCCACGAGGATGATGTCAACACTCCGCACCCCTATGAAGATGACGCCCTACCTGGGACATCGAGGGATCTGCCGGCAGTGCTACCGGATCAACTCAGGGAGCCGAACGCTCCCCGTAGGATGGCCACCTGAAATCAGGACGCCGGATAATCTCCGGCTACGGCCCAGGATGAGGCCATCTCTGCGCCTGTGGGGACCTGCACCCGGAGTCATGATACTCCCAGGCCTCCACAGGACGATCAAGACGACGCAGACTCTACCGACTTACCGGTATGGGCCAAGCAACCCAGGGACCAGGACACGGTCCGGGGAGACGTGCCTTCTGGTCACAAGCAGAAAGCTAAGCGACTACGGCTATTTTTGGTCTGCTTAGTCCGTTAAAGGAAGACTTTTAGGGAGGAAGAATGTCATAAATCGCAACTTCTACAAGAAGTAACTCAGGAAGTACTACTGAACAGCCAGCTGAGGGCGGCGCCCGAGGAGTATAATTACTAGGGCGTGGGCCCAACTTGGCCAGAGACAGTCTGGAAACAGGAAGCTAGTGACTACTAACTAGACCTCCATGTTTTGTTACAAGTTGATTAAAACCTTGCTTTATGTACAACCAAGTGCGTAGTGAATCTTTATTACGTCAATGTGTTTGGGTGAAGTGTGTCAGTGAGTGTGGTGCAATGTGTTTGGGTGAAGTGTGTCAGTGAGTGTGGTGCAATGTGTTTGGGTGAAGTGTGTCAGTGAGTGTGATGCAATGTGTTTGGGTGAAGTGTGTCAGTGAGTGTGGTGCAATGTGTTTGGGTGAAGTGTGTCAGTGAGTGTGGTGCAATGTGTTTGGGTGAAGTGTGTCAGTGAGTGTGGTGCAGTGTGTTTTGGGGAAGTGTGTCAGTGAGTGTGGTGCAATGTGTTTTGGTGAAGTGTGTCAGTCAGTGTGGTGCAATGTGTTTGGGTGAAGTGTGTCAGTGAGTGTGGTGCAGTGTGTTTGGATGAAGTGTGTCAGTGAGTGTGGTGCACTGTGTTTGGGTGAAGTGTGTCAGTGAGTGTGGTGCAATGTGTTTGGGTGAAGTGTGTCAGTGAGTGTGGTGCAGTGTGTTTGGGTGAAGTGTGTCAGTGAGTGTGGTGCAATGTGTTTTGGTGAAGTGTGTCAGTGAGTGTGGTGCACTGTGTTTTGGTGAAGTGTGTCAGTGAGTGTGGTGCAATGTGTTTTGGTGAAGTGTGTCAGTGAGTGTGGTGCAATGTGTTTGGGTGAAGTGTGTCAGTGAGTGTGGTGCAATGTGTTTGGGTGAAGTGTGTCAGTGAGTGTGGTGCAATGTGTTTTGGTGAAGTGTGTCAGTGAGTGTGGTGCAATGTGTTTTGGTGATGTGTGTCAGTGAGTGTGGTGCACTGTGTTTGGGTGAAGTGTGTCAGTGAGTGTGGTGCAATGTGTTTGGGTGAAGTGTGTCAGTGAGTGTGGTGCAATGTGTTTTGGTGAAGTGTGTCAGTGAGTGTGGTGCAATGTGTTTTGGTGAAGTGTGTCAGTGAGTGTGGTGCAATGTGTTTTGGTGATGTGTGTCAGTGAGTGTGGTGCACTGTGTTTGGGTGAAGTGTGTCAGTGAGTGTGGTGCAATGTGTTTGGGTGAAGTGTGTCAGTGAGTGTGGTGCAATGTGTTTGGGTGAAGTGTGTCAGTGAGTGTGGTGCAATGTGTTTGGGTGAAGTGTGTCAGTGAGTGTGGTGCAATGTGTTTGGGTGAAGTGTGTCAGTGAGTGTGGTGCAATGTGTTTGGGTGAAGTGTGTCAGTGAGTGTGGTGCAATGTGTTTTGGTGATGTGTGTCAGTGAGTGTGGTGCACTGTGTTTGGGTGAAGTGTGTCAGTGAGTGTGGTGCAATGTGTTTCGGTGAAGTGTGTCAGTGAGTGTGGTGCAATGTGTTTGGGTGAAGTGTGTCAGTGAGTGTGGTGCAGTGTGTTTGGGTGAAGTGTGTCAGTGAGTGTGGTGCAATGTGTTTTGGTGAAGTGTGTCAGTGAGTGTGGTGCAATGTGTTTGGGTGAAGTGTGTCAGTGAGTGTGGTGCAGTGTGTTTGGGTGAAGTGTGTCAGTGAGTGTGGTGCAATGTGTTTTGGTGATGTGTGTCAGTGAGTGTGGTGCAATGTGTTTTGGTGAAGTGTGTCAGTGAGTGTGGTGCAATGTGTTTGGGTGAAGTGTGTCAGTGAGTGTGGTGCAGTGTGTTTGGGTGAAGTATGTCAGTGAGTGTGGTGCAATGTGTTTGGGTGAAGTGTGTCAGTGAGTGTGGTGCAATGTGTTTGGGTGAAGTGTGTCAGTGAGTGTGGTGCAGTGTGTTTGGGTGAAGTGTGTCAGTGAGTGTGGTGCAGTGTGTTTGGGTGAAGTGTGTCAGTGAGTGTGGTGCAATGTGTTTTGGGTGAAGTGTGTCAGTGAGTGTGGTGCAATGTGTTTGGGTGAAGTGTGTCAGTGAGTGTGGTGCAATGTGTTTGGGTGAAGTGTGTCAGTGAGCGTGGTGCAATGTGTTTGGGTGAAGTGTGTCAGTGAGTGTGGTGCACTGTGTTTGGGTGAAGCGTGTCAGTGAGCGTGGTGCAATGTGTTTGGGTGAAGTGTGTCAGTGAGTGTGGTGCAATGTGTTTGGGTGAAGTGTGTCAGTGAGTGTGGTGCAATGTGTTTGGGTGAAGTGTGTCAGTGAGTGTGGTGCAATGTGTTTGGGTGAAGTGTGTCAGTGAGTGTGGTGCAATGTGTTTGGGTGAAGTGTGTCAGTGAGTGTGGTGCAATGTGTTTGGGTGAAGTGTGTCAGTGAGTGTGGTGCAATGTGTTTTGGTGATGTGTGTCAGTGAGTGTGGTGCAATGTGTTTGGGTGAAGTGTGTCAGTGAGTGTGGTGCAGTGTGTTTTGGTCATGTGTGTCAGTGAGTGTGGTGCAGTGTGTTTTGGTGAAGTGTGTCAGTGAGTGTGGTGCAATGTGTTTTGGTGATGTGTGTCAGTGAGTGTGGTGCAATGTGTTTGGGTGAAGTGTGTCAGTGAGTGTGGTGCAGTGTGTTTGGGTGAAGTGTGTCAGTGAGTGTGGTGCAGTGTGTTTTGGTGAAGTGTATCAGTGAGTGTGGTGCAGTGTGTTTTGGTGAAGTGTGTCAATGACACCTGTAGCTTTTTGTCGCACACCAATTTGTAGCCGTTTAAATCATAGGCCTAGAAATTCAGTTGCGTGCGCCAGCCGTTAGCGCCTTAGCAGGAGTAGATCTCAAGCGCTAGGCACTTAGCGGCCGGGCGCAGGGCGATCTGCGCCTACACCCAACTTCAGTAGACATTTAGCGCCGGTGCAAAGTGTTTGCGCGCGCTCAGCTGCGCGCGCAGCTTATGACGTCATTTCGTCGTGCAACGCCCTTTGTGCGCCCCAAACCGGAACTTCAGTCGCGCCTGCCCAATGTGGGCGTGGCGGTGCTAAGAACTGTGAAGTGGAACGCAGCAGAGGCCCTGCGGGCCTCGGGGAGCGCTAATTAAAGGGCACTTACACTGAACTATAAAGGCCAGCCATTTTGCTGCAATGACTTTTGTGCAACGGATTTCTGGACAGAGACCAAGGAAGAGACCTTACTGATTTGGCCCAACATAGGAGAGGTATTTTTGGCTTCTGGCCAGAGCTTGGAAATTTGCCTCATTGTGACTTCATTGTTTGCAAGTATATTATGGGGGCTGCATGGGGTTCCAACCCTCAGTTCCAGCATTATGTGCGAAGGTCTCGCAGACGCTGTGTGAGAGGGGCAGCCATGCCTAGACGCAGAGTGGGCATCAGGCGTCGGCAACATAGGCCTTACCCACTCAGGGAATACCGCCAGCAGGTGTCCTATCTCACCATGACTGCCGCGCATTGTGTTAAGAGGCTGCACTTCAGAAGGGAGGTGGTTGCAGAGATCTGCCAGCTGCTTCACAGAGATCTGCGTCCACAGCTGATGTGCAGGACGTCTCTGTCGGTGGAAGTGAAGGTCACGTTGGCTCTGAACTTTTATGCAAGCGGCTCCTTCCAAGCCGCTGCTGGGGACATAGCTAACATATCCCAGTTCGCCGTGCATTGCTGCATCCGGCAGGTCACCGATGCCCTTTTCACAAGGAGACACCAATTCATCTCCTTCCCCATGACCCTGGAGAGGCAGGAGCAGCGTGCAGTCGGATTTGCGAGGATCGCGGACTTCCCCATGGTGCAGGGCGCCATTGACTGCACGCATGTGGCTTTGCGGGCACCTATCGACAATGCCGAGGATTACCGCAACCGGAAGGGCTACCATTCCCTCAATGTACAGCTGGTGTGTGACAACAGGCAGCGCATCCTAGCTGTCAATGCCCGCTTTCCAGGCAGCAGCCACGATGCATTTATCCTGCGCCAGACTACTGTGGCTGACATGTTCCAGGCACAGCCTCCCCCAAGAGGATGGCTTATCGGGGACAAAGGCTATCCTTTGTGTACATGGCTCATGACCCCGCTCCACGCGCCCAGGACCCCTGCTGAGGAGGCATACAACGAAAGCCATCAAGCCACAAGGAACGTCATAGAGCAAACGATTGGCGTCCTCAAGCAATGGTTCCGCTGTCTGGATCGCTCCGGCGGATCTCTGCAGTATTCGCCGGATAGAGTCTCCCAATTCGTCGTCGTTTGCTGCATGCTGCACAACCTGGCTATCCGCAGGACTCAGGCACTGCCACCTCACGTTGGACCACCACCTCAGGGGGAGGAGCAGGAGGACCATGAAGAGGAGGAGGAGGAGGAGGAGGAGTATCAGCCCAGGAGGGAGCCACAAGGTCCAAGGGCTGTCCATCGGCGGCTTATTGAACGACACTTCTAGGCCCCCTGTCAGGGAATGGCTTGTGGCAATGAAGGCACATGAATGCAGCCGCTCCGCAAGCCCTCAGCCGGTTAACGCAACAACCACTTCAAACATCACACATGGACAAGCTGAATAAAGAAAAAGCTTTATTGAACAAACTCAGGGCCCTTCCCACATGAAACCCAAAAACAGACAACACCCCCAAAAAACAGTCAAACACATGACTCACTCCCACAACCTGGGGAGGAATAACAAAACTTGTCCATCCAAATGGCCTTCATCCTCGGCCTTACCAAAACAACCACCCCCATAGACAACACAACCACCCCCATATAAAAAAACAGTTGGCAACACACTCTACTTTGTGTGCCGAGAGGGCGAGTCCTTGTCCAGCCTTTTCCGGCCCCTGGCCGACCTGCTGCTCCGCCTCAACCTGGGCCCTGTGGGTGCTGCAAGGCTGGGGGAAGGCTCCTGAGGGGCATATTGCGTGACGGCAGATGCCCTTGGGGGTCGGCCTAGACGAGCTCTGGCCCTCGAGGGGCCGGCTGCTGACTGCTGCAGCTGTGGCTGGGCAGCATCAGTCTCTCCAGCAGCTCGTGGCAGCTTCGCTGGGGGAGTGGCAGTGGTGGCTGCAGCAATGGAGGCAAGCTGGCTGATGCCAGGCGCTCGCTGCTCGCCTGAGACACTGGCACTCGGCCGGGCTGGCACTGCAGCAAGCGCAGCAATCTGCTGAAGGCCAGACCGCTGTGCTGCTGCAGCGCGGCGGGTGCCCTGGCGATGCCTGCCTGACACAGCGAGTGTGGCAGCAGTGAGTGCCCGTACTGCCCTGGTCTGTGCCCGCATCAGACCAGCCAGTGACTGCACGGCACCACTGATCAACTGGCCACTCGCTGCCTGTGCTGCCCTGAATTCGGCCCGACTCGCGTCCGGTGTTGCCCTCAATTCGGCTCGACTCGCGTCCTGTGCTGCCCCGAATTGTTCGAGACCCCTGGCCTGTGAGGCCCCGAAATCGAACACACTATGAGCCAGGGACTCGATGGCCTCAGGCAACCGTGCCACAACCCCCATGAACTCAGTGTGCCGGCGATCCGAGTCCGCGGACATTTGATCGAGGAGGCGCACCTCCTGGGCGAGGACCGTCTCCGGACTGGAGGCCGGACTCTCCCTCTGGGGAGAAGGCCGCTGAGCTGCCCGACCCTTCCCACGTGGCTGGACGGCACTGGGCACAGCAACTGCCCTCCCCTGCAACACTTCCCCCCTCTGGGGAGAAGGCCGCCGAGCTGCCCGACCCTTCCCGCGTGGCTGGACACCACTGGGCACAGGAGCTACACTCCCCTGCAACACTTCCCCCCCTCTGGGGAGAAGGCCGCCGAGCTGCCCGACCCTTCCCGCGCGGCTGGACGCCACTGGGCCCAGCAACTACACTCCCCTGCAACACTTCCCCCCCTCTGGGGAGAAGGCAGCCGAGCTGCCCGACCCTTCCCGCGTGGCTGGACGCCACTGGGCCCAGCAACTACACTCCCCTGCAACACTTCCCCCCTCTGGGGAGAAGGCAGCCGAGCTGCCCGACCCTTCCCGCATGGCTGGACGCCACTGGGCACAGGAGCTAAACTCCCCTGCAACACTTCCCCCCCTCTGGGGAGAAGGCCGCCGAGCTGCCCGACCCTTCCCGCGTGGCTCGACGCCACTGGGCACAGGAGCTACACCCCCCTGCAACACTTCCCCCTGCCTCTCCTCCAGGGAAGATGTGTCCCCTCTATTGCCATCCCCTGGCGCGGATGAGGGTTCCCCCGATGGGCCGCCTTCCTCTTGCTCCTCCTCGTCCTCCTCTTCCGAGGGACTGTCACTGGCAGCTTCAGGGACCTCCTCCTCACCAGCTGAAAGCAGGAAGGCACAAGAGTAGCTTTAGAGTGAGGACAGGGCGTCAGCGAGGGAGGCATGAGTGGTGGCATTCAGCGCATTGGTCGGACAGTGGCAAAGGATGTAGATCTGAAGCGCAAGGGGAACGAGAGAGGCCCAAAAGGTCATGTCCTTACCATTGGGGCCCAGCACAGGGTCGGCATCTCCACATGCAACGGGGCCAATCAGCCGGCCACCCATGAGTCGACCCAGGCGCTCCTCCAGGTCACTGAGCTGCTGGAACTGGGGACGGCCTCCCCCGGTGACAGTCCGGCTCCTCAGATTCTGGGCCAGCTTGGCCTGCAAGAGAAAGGACGGCCTCTAAGTACAGTGTGGTGCCCTGTTGTTGTGTGCACTGCCTCCCATGGTCGAATAGCTTGGCCAGTGTGGTGCCCTGTTGCTGTATGCACTGCCTCCCATGGTGGAATAGCTTGGCCAGTGTGTAAAGTGCAGAAAGTGCAATTGATGTTCATGCCAGTGCCATAGCTGCTGGATGAGGGCTGGCCATTAGGGCTTTGAGGTCCCTTTGCCCATAATGTGAGGTGCACATGCAAGGATGAGGAGGACATTGGAAAGGGTACTCACCCTGACCAACCGAGTGAGGTCGTTAAACTTTTTCCGGCATTGGACACCAGTCCTGGGGACATCGCTGTTGGCTGTGACCCTCTGGGCGATATCCCTCCAGGCTCTCCTGTACACCCTGGTGGCAGGCTTCTTGCCACTGTCCGGGAACAAGATATGGCGTCTCCTCTCCAAAGCCCTAACCAGCACCTTTAAATCATGGGCAGAGAAGCGCTGCGCTCGCTCACGGGCCCTCTGCATCCTTGCTGGCGCTATTTCTCTCCAGCAGCAGTGTTTAGGCCTAGCTGGAGGGCTGCAGTATCCAGGGCGTGGCAGCAGACCAAGTCGACCCTTCCCCCTTTAAGAGCTGGCCGGCGCCAGGGTGTCTGCTGTCAATCAAGACATGACCGCACCTACGCTGTGCCCGGCCTCGGCGGTATCTGTGGTGTATGTAACCGTTCCACCTTTAAGAGAACCGTTCCACCTTTAAGAGAACTATTTTAAGAGTTGCACTACTTTATCTTGGCTGCTGTATACTGTAATACCGGTGGTGACCACACCAGTATATAAGTGCTGTGTAATGATTTATTGGGCAGTTCCGCCCTGACCTTCGACTAGTAAAGACCTGTTAAATTTTACTCTTGTGGTCTGTGTATTAATTCTCAATATAACACACAGACTTAACAGTGGCGACGAGTACGATCTTACCCTGCGGCAGAGATTATCCAAGGCAGTTTAACGGGCGTCGAGAGGAGGCATCCGCCCTCATCATTCTGCTGAGAAAAGACTCGGGTCTGCAGAGCACAGGAAGAATTCTGACACGAAGCCTTCCATCAGCAACAGGCAGGATCATCCCTTCTATCACGGTGGTGGGTAAGCCGATCAGCGACGAACAGCGAGTCGGCCACGTTGGCTGTGAAATAGGGGAGGGAAGATCGGAGGATATAAGGGCGGAGAACTCGACCACGGCCAGGGAAAAGAGCCGGACAGAAGTCGGGGCCAGAGGCGCTGAGACTGGGGCAGCGTAAGGCACAGAAGCCGCGGTGAATGCAAACGCAGCCGGTGTGAGAAACCGCAGCGAATGCAAACGCAGCCGGTGTGAGAGACCGGGCTGCAAGCTGGCTGGGAGACGCAACAGCGTTGAGAGAGAACTCGACCGCGACCGGTGAAAAAGGCCGGGCAGCTACCGAGGCCGCGAGGCGCTGCGACCGGGACAGCAAGGCGCGGGAGAAAATAAAAAAAATAAAAAAACGCGGAGAACTCAGCCGCAGCCGGGGGGGGAAAGGACCGGACTGCAAGAGGGGCTGGGAGGCACGATTGAAAACCGCTGGGGAGGGCGAATGCAGCAATACGGCAATCGCCGTTACAGCCAGCGGGAGAGACAGAGCCCGAGCGAGCGGGAGAGACAGAGCCCAAGCGAGCGAGCGTGACCGAGCGAGCGGGAGAGAGAAGAGACCGAGTGAGCGAGGGAGACCGAGCGAGGGAGACCGTGCGAGCGAGGGAGACCTAGCGAGCGAGGGAGAACGAGACCGAGCGAGATTTCCGCCCAGCGGCTTACAGCAGCTTTCCGCAAAGGACCAAGAGCTGGAACTGTCCGCCGCCAACTGGTTGTCCCCAGCGCCCGGTTGCCCCTGTCGGGAAAGGGAACAAGGAACTCAATCAGCTGTTCTCGCGCTTTCAGAATATCTCACTCAGCGGGGACAGTCGGCAGGACGTTGTGTGCATTCTGGGAGAGTTCAAACCGGAGGGACGGATACCGGCGCGTAAAATAGCCAAGGCGCTCGGTCTCGAGAAAAAAATCGTCAACCACATTCTGTACCGGCTGCTTCAGGAGAACCTGGTGAGAAAGGTGGACAGCTCCCCCCCTCTGTGGAGCCTCGCTGCCCAAACTGAAGCCGGCGCGCAGGCTGCGAACCCCGAAAGCCAGCGGTCGTCGCCCGAGGGCAAAGCTTTACCCCTCCCGCGGGGAAGAAACGCGGGAAGCCGCCATTTAGGCGGGGGAGAAAGGCAAGCGCGGGAAACCGCCATTTTCAGAGGCGGGGAAGAAGACAAGCGCGGGAAACCGCCATTTTTGGAGGCGGGGAAGAAGACAAGCGCGGGAAACCGCCATTTTTGAAAAAAAAAGTTAAAGAAAAATTTCTTTTTGTTTTCTCAAGAAGATTGCGAGGATGCCTAAGTGTGGTAACATCAACGATTTCGATCCTGATGTGGAAGATTGGGCCACGTATGTAGAACGCATAGAGATATTTTGTAAGGCAAATAAAATATCAAATGAAGATAAAGCACTAACCTTACTAAACTCAATGGGTGCAAAGACATACGGGCTATTGAAGCATCTTCTATCACCAGCTAAACCGGCGGATCAGACTTTCGCTAATATTGTTGCTGTCCTGAAGGATCATTTGAACCCCACACCACTGATGTTAGCGGAACGATCTAAATTTTATGCGAGAACGCAACTGAAAGAGGAAAGCAACGCGGAGTACTTAATTGAACTGCGTAAGCTAGCGAAATACTGTCAGTTTGGGGAAAATCTGACAGAGGCACTGAGACAAATTCGTGTGTGGGTTGTCGAAAGAAGGAACACAAAAGCGGCTACTTGAAGAGAATGATCTTACACTTGATAAGGCTGTCACTATTGCAGCATCGCATGAAGCCGCAGCGAGAGGCACTGCGGAAATGCAGCTGAAGGCAGCGGTACTCAGCGTAGATCAAATGGCTTCGGGTACAACGAAATGTTATCGTTGTGGGAAGACAACACACGATCAGAACCAATGCTGGTTTAAAAACCAGGAATGTAGAAAATGTGGCAAGCTTGGTCACATAGCTAAAGTATGCCGGTCAGGAAAGAAGACCAGCAACAAAATGTCACCGCAGGAAAAGTGCAGAAAGGTACATAAGGTGGCTGAGAAGAGTTCGGATGAACAGAATTCGGATTCAGACTCGAACAACCAGGAACTGGGTAGTCTGAGAATTCACAATGTGAGTAAGGAAGCTGACTTACAAACTATCTGGGTCACGCTCAAGATAGCCGGAGTCCAAGTGAAAATGGAATTGGACACAGGATCAGCCCTAACAGTCATAAACCGAAGGGACTACAAGCGGCTATTCTCACATATACCCTTGAGAGATACCGAGATTGTCTTGAAGACATACACGGGGCAAAGAGTATACCCCATCGGAAAGATAAAAGTCAAGGTGAGACACAAGGGCAAAGAACACCAAGGAATGGACTTATATGTACTACCTGAGGGAGGTCCACCACTTCTGGGACGGGAGTGGATCAGGAAAATAAAGATGGATTGGCACTCCCTAAAAGCAATAACAGGAGATTCCAGAAAAAGAAAAGATGTCAAATCTGCACGATTGTCCAGAATATTGGATGAGGGCATATGCAGCAGTGACAGTGACAAAGCAGAGAGTGAGAACTCGGGGAAGACAATCAGCTCAGACCCTGGAACTGATGATGGTAAGACCAGCCCATGTGCAAAAGACAAGTCTAAAATGGACTTGCAGACTAATGATGGAAAAACAAAGGGGTGTATAAATGCTTCAGGAGAGAACAAAGTATCAGAACAGAATTCCACTGAACAACAACAACATAGTTTGACAGAGAATTCTGAGTCTGTCCAGTCTACAGACATGCACATTTCTGAGGAACCCGGGGCTCGAACTCAACTCAATCTCAAACTACAACAGCAATTAGAACAAATGATTCGCCGTTTTGAGCAAGAGATGAATGCAAAGAAAAAGTTCTTTGACACCGAGTTGGAGAATCTGGGAAGACAGCAGAAGCAGCTGATTGAGAAAAGGGAGCAGGAACACATAAACCGTCTGCGCGAGGAGGCCAAATGAATCAAAGCTGATTCAGTTTCTGAAGGTGCGTGCTCTAATCTGGTGGAGCGAGATGTTCAGCAACTGAAGGCGCTTGTTAGCAGGTTGCAGGCAGAAAAGGCTGAATTGGTTGCCATGAATTCCGAGCTCCTACTGAAGTTGGGTGCAGCATCACCGGATGATTCATTTGTTGAAATTAGAATGGTGGAGGCTGCGGATGATGGCGAATTAAAAGCAACAAAGGAGCCCCAGTGCAAGGTTACAAACAGCCCTGCAGCCTATACGTCAAAAACACATGACGACAATACTGGGAAACGTCTGATGTCAGAAGAGTTAACGGTCAGCCAACTCCTTCATATGCTGAGGGACAAGACTCTGAAATTGGAAAAACTTGAACATGAGCTTCAATCTGCAAAGGAAAGGGTTTCGGAGCTCTCAAAAGTTATTGAAACAGCTGAGGTTGCAACACAGACTGAGAAGATTGCAGCAGAGCAGCCCTTGGATGCCAAGAGTACGCTGACTCACGTCAATGTAGAACAACAGAACGCTGAAACAGCTGCTCCAGTAGAGGGATTGAATAGTCCGAACAATCAATCTCCGAATGAAGTTGAAGTATTGAAATCACAAGTGATGTCAGTAGTAAAAGACTTGCAGGAAGCCCAGAAAAAGCTGGATGAAGCTGAACACATGAAGAAGTCTCTTCAGGAGAGATGTCTGGATTTGGAACAAAAGCTGGCTAACGTCCAGCTGGGCATGGAGGAAATAGAAGACAATAGAAAAGAAGCAGAAGATGATGACTCATCTGAACTATTATCACCCCTGCCAGGTCACGCACGTGGTCCCTCCGAACTGAGTCAAATCAGTCTGGAAGTAGAAAAACTTCCCAAGGTACTCGAGCTTTTAGAAGTCAGCAATGCTGGTTCTGAAGCTACGGAAGTTCAAGCTGTTAAGTCCAGTGAAGGACTATTAGATGAGTCACCCCAGCAACAAGAACCTACTACACCATCGAAAACTACTACACCACCGAGGCGTTATCCGGACCGAGTCAGGAAGCGCAGGAGGCGCCACCGCAGAGACTGAATCTGTGAACTGTTTTTACATGAAGTTGTGTATATATGTTATGATGTTATGTTTAATGGGAAACATATACTGTTAGCTAAAAAGGGAGGATTGTAGTGTATGTAACCGTTCCACCTTTAAGAAAACCGTTCCACCTTTAAGAGAACTATTTTAAGAGTTGCACTACTTTATCTTGGCTGCTGTATACTGTAATACCGGTGGTGACCACACCAGTATATAAGTGCTGTGTAATGATTTATTGGGCAGTTCCGCCCTGACCTTCGACTAGTAAAGACCTGTTAAATTTTACTCTTGTGGTCTGTGTATTAATTCTCAATATAACACACAGACTTAACAGTATCAGTCTGCACCGCCGGCTTAGCGCCTAAAGATAGCCGTGCATCACCAGTTTTAGCGCTCGAGCAAACTCCTTGGCCAAAGCTACTGAATATCGGCGAAGTGGCCTCCACTTTGCGCCGGGCGCAAACTTTAGCGGCCGCCCGACTTTACCGCTCCAAAAGTGGCTATACTGAATTTCTAGGCCAATGTGTCAATCCACCACCTGGGAGTAACATGACTTTAAATTACTGAAAATTACCGTAAAAATTATACAAAACTATTTTCAACAACAACAACTTGCATTCATATAGTGTCTTTAATGTAGTAAAACATCCCAAGGCGCTTCACAGGACTGTTATAAGACAAACATTTTTTTGACACCGAGGCACATAAGGAGAAATTAGGACAGGTGACAAAAAGCTTGGCCAAAGTTTTAAGGAGTGTCTTAAAGGAGGAAAGAGAAGTAGAGGCAGGAATGTTTTGGGAGGGAATTCCAGAGCTTAGAGCCCAGGCAATGGAAGGCACGGCCACCAAAGGTTGAGCGATTATAATCAGGGATGCTCAAGAGGGCAGAATTAGAGGAGCGCAGATATCTCGGGGGGTTGTGGGGCTGAAGGAGTTGAGAGATAGGGAGGGGCGAGGCCATGAAGGGATTTGAAAACAAGGATGAGAGTTTTGAAATCGAGGTGTTGCTTAACCGGGAGCCAATGTAGGTCAGCGAGCACAGGGGTGATGGGTGAACGGGACTTGGTGCGAGTTAGGACACGGGCAGCCGAGTTTTGGATCACCTCAAGTTTACGTAGGGTAGAATGTGGGAGGCCGGCCAGGAGTGTGTTGGAATAGTCAAGTCTGGAGGTAACAAAGGCATGGATGAGGGTTTCAGCAGCGGATGAGCTGAGGCAGGGCGGAGACGGGCGATGTTATGGAGGTGGAAATAGGCAGTCTTAGTGATGCTGCGAATATGTGGTTGGAAGCTCACTTCAGGGCCAAATATAACACCGAGGTGTGTGTTAAGTATGTGTATTGTATTGAACAATTAACACAAAGACTTAAACGTATAACTCAAACAGGTCTTTACTGGTTGGAGGTAGGGACTATACATAGGTCTTTACTTCATGCCCACAGGCGGGAACTGAGGGGAGATCAGTACCCACAGTACTATTTATACCCCTATGGCCAGGAGTGGTACTGCGTATCACTACGCCCAACAAGTAGTGCAGTCCTGTCCATAGGTTCAAAGTAGCACACATATTACATACACAACATTCCTCCCTTCCTAGCTTTACAGTCATCTCCCCATTTAACATAACGTAATAACATATATACATATATAACTTCAGGTTTACATAACAGAATAACATAGATACATAGACAACTTCATGTCAAAACAGATCACAGATTCAGTCTCTGCGGAAAACAGTTCACAGATTCAATCTCTGTGGTGGAGTCGGTTCACGTTGCTGGAGTGACTCATTCAATAGTCCTTCCATGGATTTAACAGTTTGAACTTCCGAACTGAATTGGCTCCGTTCGGAGGGACCACGTGTGTGATCTGGTAGAGGTAATAATGGTTCAGATGGGTCATCTTCTGTTTCGACTTTTCCTTTTCTGCTTCTTGGAGACTCTCTGGGCTCCACTGTCAGCTGCCAGCTGCATGCGCAGTTCCTCCTTCTCTCCCTCCTTTTTCCGTAGTAGAGCCACCTTCTCCCGATGTTCCGTAGACTTTCAGTGCTCCTCCATGATTTCTGTATGGTGGGAGTCGAAGTTACAAGTTGGGCAGGACAGGACATAGTAATATTCGGTGTCGTCCTGATCTAGGCCAGCGAGGGGGTCTTCTATTTCCTCCATACCCAGCTGGGCGTTAGCCAGCTTTTGTTCCAAGTCCAGACATCTTTCCTGAAGAGACTTCTTCATGCGTGCCTCTTCATCCAGCTTTTTCTGGGCTTTCAGCAAGTCGTTTACTAATGACCTCATTTGAGATTTTACTACTTCAACTTCTTTTGGAGATTGATTGATCGGACTATTCAATCCCTCTACCGGAGCAGCTGTTTCAGCGGTCTGTTGTTCTACGTTGACGTGAGTCAGCGTACTTTTGGCATCCAAGGGCTGCTCTGTTGCAGTCATCTCAGTCTGTGTTGCCACCTCAGCTCTTCCAATAACCTTTGAGAGCTCCGAACCCCTTTCGTTTGAATATTGAAGTTCGTGTTCAAGTTTTTCCCATTTCAGAGTCCTGTCCTTCAGCATATGCAGGAGTTGGCTGACCGTTAACTCCTCTGACATCAGACGTTTTGTGTGCTCCTGCTCCATTTTCTCCATCAGCTGCTTCTGTTGTCTTTCCAGATTCTCCAACTCTATATCAAAGAACTCTTTTGTTGCATTCAACTCTTGCTCAAAACGGCGAAGCATTTGTTCTAATTGCTGTTGTAGTTTGAAATGGAGTTGAGTTCGAGCCCGGTGTCCCTCAGAAATGGGCACATCAGTAGACTTGCCAGACTCAGAATCCACAGTTAAACTATGTTGTTGTTGCTCAGTGGAATTCTGTGCTGAAACTTTGTCTTTTGCACCTGAGTTGGGCTTACCATCATCCGTTCCAGAGTCTGGGCCGACTATCTTCACCGAGTTCTCACTCGTTATTGTTTGTAGGAAATGCCAGTCCATATTCATTTTCCTAATCCACTCCCGTCCTAGTAGTGGAGAACCTCCTTCAGATATCACATATAAATCCATTATTTGACTGTCTTCGCCCTTGTGGACCACTGCAACCTCTATTTTCCCGATGGGGTACACTCTTTGCCCCGTGTATGTTTTCAATATAATCCCCGTATCCTGTAGGGGAATATGTTGGAATAACTTTCCGTAATCTTTCTTATTTATGACCGTCAATGCCGATCCAGTGTCCAATTCCAGTTTTACTTGGACTCCTTCTATCTGAAGAGTGACCCAAATTGTCTGGAGGTCTGCACCCTTACCAGCGTTGAGTACTCTTAAGCTAGCCAGTTCATTACAGCTTAAGCTAGCCAGTTCATTACTGCTGGCATCTGAATCGGACTCCTGTTCGGTCACCTTGTGTACCTTTGCGTATTTTCCTTGCGGTGACTTCTTGTTGCTGGTCTTCTTCCCTGACCTGCATACTCTAGCTATATGTCCAAGCCTACCACAAGTTCTACATTCTTGGTTTTTAAACCAACACTGGTTCTGATCATGCGTTGTCTTTCCACAACGATAACATTTGCCAGAACTCACACCCAATTTGTGTGCACTGAGCTCCGGTGACCGTAGCTGCATTACTGCCGTGCCTCTCGCTGCGGCTTCGTGTGCTGCTGCCATAGTGACCGCCTTCTCAAGCGTCAGCTCATTCTCCTCAAGCAGTCGCTTTTGTGTATCCTGTTTAAATAAACCACACACAAATTTGTCTCGTAGTGCATCTGTCAGTCCCGTTCCAAACTGGCAATATTTCGCTAATTTACGCAATTCCAGCAAATATTCAGCATTGCTTTCATGCTGTAGCTGCCTTCTGTCGTAAAATTTAAATCGTTCCGCTAGCATCAGCGGCGTGGGGTTTAGATGATCTTTCAGGACAGTAACAATCTCATCGAACGTCTTATCCGCCGGTTCATCTGGTGATAACAGGTGTTTCAATTGCCCGTATGTCTTCGCACCCATTAAATTTAATAATGTTAGAGCTTTATCTTGGTCATGAATTTTATTGGCCTTACAATAATTTTTTACTCTTTCAACATATATGGCCCAATCTTCGAGGTCACTATCAAAGGTGCTAATATTCCCGTGTTTAGGCATTGTAGATTTGCAATTTCTCAGATTTTATTTTGTTTACTTGTTATCAAAGATGGCGGCTTCCCGCTCTTGCCGTCGTCCTCCGCCCACAAAATGGCGGTTTTCCCGCGCTTGGCGGTCTTCACCCGTCCCCCGACGCCGTCTCCCTTCAGCCCCCGAGTGCGGCCCTTATCTTCGCCGCGATCGATAGCCCGCGCTGTGCACCGCGGCTCTCGCACCTTGAGCTTCTGCAGCCGCCGCGCCTTTCAGTCCGAGTGCGGCCCTTATCTTTGGTCCCGATCGCTGGCCCGCGCTGCGCCTCGCACTTGAAGCGGCTCCCGGCCTCTGGCTCACCCGCTCGCGCGGCTCTTGCTCGCTCCCTCCCGGGCTCTGGCTTACCCGCTCGCGCGTTTCACCGCGGCTCTTATCAGGGATTGCGATCGCCCTTATCTTCTCCAACTTCCCCAGCCCTGTCTTTGTAGCCAACGCTGCACGGCTTACCCCACCACCTAGGTTGAACAAGGAAACTGCAGAAAGACTTCTGTCAGTCGCTGGAAGCTGTCAGGATGTTTGCTGCACTCCAGTGCTCAGTCGCTGATGGAGGCTTCAGAGTCCTAAAGCCTGTCGCTTCTAGTGGGGTGGTGATGTTTGAAACCTCTCTTCAACTGCCGCAGGGTAAGAACCTGACTCGTCGCCAGTGTTAAGTATGTGTATTGTATTGAACAATTAACACAAAGACTTAAACGTATAACTCAAACAGGTCTTTACTGGCTGGAGGTAGGGACTATACATAGGTCTTTACTTCATGCCAACAGGCGGGAACTGAGGGGAGATCAGTACCCACAGTACTATTTATACCCCTATGGCCAGGAGTGGTACTGCGTATCACTACGCCCAACAAGTAGTGCAGTCCTGTCCATAGGTTCAAAGTAGCACACATATTACATACACAACAGTGTGGTCCAGCCTCAGGCAGACGTTAGAGAGAGGGATGAAGTCAGCGGCTCGGGAACGGAGTTTGTGGTGGGGACCGAAAACAATGGCTTTGGTCTTCCCAATATTTCTACACATCCAGAACTGGATGTCGGACAAGCAGTCTGACAATTTAGAGACTGTGGAGGGGTCGAGAGAAGTGGTGGTGAGGTAGAGCTGGGTGTCGTCAATGTACATGTGGTAACTAACGCTGTGTTTTCGGATGATGTCACCAAGGGGCAGCATGTAGATGAGAAATAGGAGGGGCCAAGGATAGATCCTTGGGGGTCACCAGGGGTAACGGTGCGGGAGCGGGAAGAGAAGCTGTTGCAGGAGATTCTCCGACTACTACTGGATAGATAAGAATGGAACCAGGCGAGTGCAGTCCCGCCCAGCTGGGCGACGGTGGAGAGGCATTGCAGGAGGATGGAATAGTCAACCGTGTCAAAGGCTGCAGACAGGTCGAGAAGGACGAGGAGGGATAGTTTACCTTTGTCACAATCACAATGGGTGTAATTTGCGACTTTGATGAGAGCCGTTTCAGTACTGTGGCGGGGCGGAAACCTGATTGGAGGGATTCAAACATGGAGTTGTGGGAAAGATGGACACGGAATTGGGAGGTGACAACACGTTCAAGGACTTTGGAGAGAAAGGGAGGTTGGAGGTCGGGTGGTAGTTTGCAAGGATGGAGGGCTCAAGAGTTGTTTTTTTGAGGAGAGTGGTAATGACAGCAGATTTGAGGGAGAGGGGGACAGTACCTAAGGAGAGAAAGCCGTTAACAATGTCAGCGAACAGGGGAGCCAAAAAAGGAAGTTGGGTGGTCAGCAGTTTGGTGGGAATAGGGTCGAGGGAGCAGGAAGTGGGTCTCATGGACAAGATGAGCGTGGAGAGGTTATGAGGGGAGATAGTAGAGAAACTGGAGAAAGATGTGAGTTCAGGGCTAGGGCAGGGGGGAACCTTAGAGGAAGTTTCTAGTTAGATTGGGGTACAGTAAACAGTTCCTTAGTAAACTTTAAAAAAATTAATTCAAAACCTTGCAAAATGCCCAAAGGATCCAGCTTAATTTTTGGAGCTTCCTCAAAGGCCTGCACATGGATGCAATTATCAGAAACTCGCCACGGTGAGGAATTCACCCTGGGGAAGTGGCCAGTTTGTGGTTGGGGCCGGCTTCTAGTACGATGTTTTTAAAACTAATGCAGAAGATCGCGGAAACGCGATTCGCGCCAAACACAATTTGTGCTTAAAATTCCACGATCTTTGGCGGCGGTTACACCGATATCGGGCGAATTGTGCCAAAAAAAACACGCAATCGAGTGGAAACTCCTGCCCTATGAGTCGATGAGAGGGCCGGGGAATCATAGAGTCATAGAATCATAGAATGGTTACTGCACGGAAGAAGGCCATTCGGCCCGTTGAGCCCGTGCCGACTCTCAGCTAGTCCCACTCCCCGCCCTTTCCCCGTGGCCCTGCAAATTTCTTTCCTTCAGGTACTTATCCAACTCCCTTTTGAAAGCCGTGATTGAATCTGCCTCCACCACCCTTTCAGGCAGTGCATTCCAGATCCTAAGCGTAAAAAAGTTTCCCCTCATGTCGCCTTTGGTTCTTTTGCCAATCACCTTAAATCTGTGTCCTCTGGTTCTTCACCCCTCTGCCAATGGGAACAGTTTCCCTCTATCTACTCTGTCCGGACCCCTCATGATTTTGAACAACTCTATCAAATCTCCTCTCAACCATTTCTGCTCCAAGGAGAACAACCCCAGCTTCTCCAGTCTATCCATGTAACTGAAGTCCCTCATCCCTGGAATCATTCTCGTAAATCTTTTCTGCACCCTCTCTAAAGCCTTCACATCCTTTCTAAAGTGTGGTGCCCAGAATTGAACACAATACTCCAGTTGAGGCCGAACCAGTGTTTTATACAGGTTCATCATAATTTCCACGCTTTTGTACTCTATACCTCTATTGATGAAGTCCAGGATCCAGTAAGCTTTTTTAACCGCTTTCTCAGCCTTCCCTGCCATCTTCAATGATTTGTGCGCATATACCCCCAGGTCTCTCTGTTCATGCACCCCACTTTAGGATTGTACCCATTAGTTTATATGTCTTCTCCTCATTCTTTCTACCAAAATGTATCACATTTTTCGGTGTTAAATCTCATCTGCCACATGTCCGCCCACTCCACCAGCCTGTCTATGTCCTCTTGAAGTCTATCACTATCCTCCGCACTGTTCACTATACTTCCACGTTTTGTGTCATCCGCAAATTTTGAAATTGTGCCCTGTACACCCACATCCAAGTCATTAATATATATCAAGGAAAGCAGTGGTCCTAGAACTGACCCCTGGGGAACACCACTGTGTACCTTCCTCCAGTCCGAAAAACAACTGTTCACAACTACTGAAAGGAAGAAAAAAAGTCCTTGCCCTGAACTAGAAAATTTCATTCACTTTGCTTCCAATTTCCACCCTTCCCTCACCTTCACATGGTCCATCTTCGACTCTTCCCTGCCCTTCCTCGACTTCTCCGTCTCCATTTCTGGGGATAGGTTATCGACCAACATCCACTATAAGCCCACTGACTCCCACAGCTACCTGGAATACACTTCCTCGCACCCCGCTTCCTGTAAGGACTCTATTCCATTCTCCCAGTTTCTCCGTCTCCGCCGCGTCTGTTCTGACGATGCCACCTTCCACACCAGTGCTTCCGACATGTCTTCCTTTTTCCTCAACCGAGGATTCCCCTCTACTGTGGTTGACACGGCCCTCGACCGTGTCCGTTCTTTCTCCCGCACTTCTGCCCTCACCCCTGCCCCTCCCTCCCGGAACCACGATAGGGTTCCCCTTGTCCTCACCTTTCATCCCACCAGCCTCCACATTCAATAGATCATCCTCCGCCATTTCCGCCACCTGATCCCACCAGCGTGATCCCACCATCAAACATATCTTCTTCTCCCCTCCCCTTTCAGCATTCCGAAGGGACCGCTCCCTCTGCGACACCCTGGTCCACTCCTCTATCACCCCCAACACTCCTTCCCCTTCGCCCTGCACCTTCCCGTGCAAGCGCAGGAGATGCAACACCTGCCCTTTTACCTCCGCCCTTCCCACTGTCCAGGGCCCCAAACACCCCTTCCAGGTGAAACAGTGATTTACTTGTACTTCTTGCAATCTAGTATAATGTATTCGCTGCTCACGATGTGGTCTCCTCTACATTGAGGAGACCAAACGCAGATTGGGTGACCGCTTTGCGGAACACCTCCATTCAGTCCGTAAGGGGGACCCTGAGCTCCCGGTCGCCTGTCACTTTAATTCTCCCCTCCACTCCCAATCTGACCTCTCTGTCCTCGGCCTATTACACTGTTCCAATGAAGCTCAACGTAAGCTCGAGGAACAGCACCTCATCTTTCGATTAGGCACTTTACAGCCTTCTGGACTCAACATCGAGTTCAACAATTTCAGACCATAACCTCGGCCCCTATTTTTTACCCCTTTTTTTCTCACATGACTGCTGTTGATGATTCTGCAATCGCCATTTACACCTCATCTAGAGCCATCCTTTGTTTCTGTACTTGTCCCATTACCATCTCCTCTGGCCTTGCACCATCATCCCTTTTGTCAGTCAATCTCTCCAGCCTTCCAGCCTATCACAGTCCCTCCCTTTGTTCTTTCCTCCCCTCCTCCCTGCCCCACACTTGCTTAAAAATCTGTTATTTCTCTAACCTTTTCCAGTTCTGACAAAGGGTCTTCGACCCAAAACGTTAATTCTGTTTCTCTCTCCTCGATGCTGCCTGACCCGCTGAGTGTTTCCTGCATTTTCTGTTGTTATTTCCTTCACCACTACTCTCTTTCCTGTCACTTAGCCAATTCCATATCCATGCTGCCACTGTCCCTTTTATTCCATGGGCTTCATAAGAACATAAGAAACAGGAGCAGGAGTCGACCAATTGGCCCCTTGAGCCTGCTCCACCACACGGCCCCTTGAGCCCGCTCCACCACACGGCCCCTCGAGCCCGCTCCGCCACACGGCCCCTCGAGCCCGCTCCGCCACACGGCCCCTCGAGCCCGCTCCGCCACACGGCCCCTCGAGCCCGCTCCGCCACACGGCCCCTCGAGCCCGCTCCGCCACACGGCCCCTCGAGCCCGCTCCGCCACACGGCCCCTCGAGCCCGCTCCGCCACACGGCCCCTCGAGCCCGCTCCACCACATGGCCCCTCGAGCCTGCTCCACCATTCAATAAGATCATGGCTGATCTGATCTTGTCCTCAACACCACTTTCCCGCTCTCTCCCCACACCCCTCGACTCCCCTGTAGTTCAAATATCTGTCAATCTCCGCCTTGAATATATTCACTGACTCCGCCTCCACAGCTCTCTGGGGAAGAGAATTCCAAAGATTCACGACCCTCTGAGAGAAGAAATTCCTCCTCATCTCCGTCTTAAATGGACGACCCCTTATTCTGAAACAATGCCCCCTAATTCTAGATACCCCCACTAGGGGAAACATCCTCTCAGCATCCACCCTGTCCAACCCCCCTCAGAATCTTAAATAACAACAGGAAACGCTGGAAAAACTCAGCAGGCCAGGCAACATCCGTGGGGAGAGAAACAGAGTTAACGTTTCGGGTCGAAACCCTTCGTCAGAACTGAGAAAAAAAGGCAGGAAATTAAAAGATTAAAAGGCAGTTTGGGGGCTGGGAAATGGGGGAGGGGATGAAAGAAGAGACATTGAGAGATATTCAGGGTGAGACGAGATGGTAATAGGACAGGTAAAGAAACAGACAATGGCTCTAGATGAAGTGTGAAGTGCGCTGGCAGAGTGAGAGACCGCTGCCATGTGGGAGAGAGAGAGAAAAGGAAAAGGCACAAACCAAAGGTGTGGATAAAAAATATAAAAATATAATAGGGGCCGAGGTTTGAGAATCTTATATGTTTCAATAAGATCCCGCCTCAGTCTTCTAAACTCCAATGAGTATAGGCCCAACCTGCTCAACCTTTCCTCATACCTCAACCCCTTCATCCCAGGAATCAACCTCATGAACCTTCTCTGAACTGCCTCCAATGCAAGTATATCCTTCCTTTAATATGGAGACCACAACTGTACGCAGTACTCCAGGTGCGGTCTCACCAGCGCCCTGTAAAGTTGTATCAAAACTTCCCTACTTTTATACTCCATACCCCCTGCAATAAAGGCCAACATTCCATTAGCTTTCCGCATTGCTTGCTGTACCTACATGCTAACTTTTTGTGTTTCATGTACTCGGACCCCCGATCCCTTTGTACCGCAGCATTTTGTACTCTCACTCCATTTAAATAATAATTTGCTTTTTCATTCTTCCTTCCAAAGTAGATAACCTCACATTTTCCCACATTATACTCCACCTGCCAAATTTTTGCCCACTCACTTAACCTCTCGATATCCCTTCGTAGACACTTTGTGTCCTCCTCACAACTTGCTAACCCACCTATCTTTGTATCAGCAGCAAATTTGACTACAGTACACTCGGTCCCTTCATCCAAGTCATTAATATAGATTGTAAATAGTTGAGGCCCCTGTGGCACCCCACTAGTTACTGGATGCCAACCAGAAAATGTCCCATTTATCCCGACTCTCTGTTTTCTGTTAGTTAGCCAATCCCCTATCCATGGCCAAAATATTACCCCCAACCCCCGTGCACTCTTATTTTGTGCAGTAACCTTTCATGTGGCACCTTATCGAATGCCTTCTGGAAATCCAAATACACCACATCTACTGGTTCCCCTTTATCCACCCTGTTTGTTACATCCTCAAAGAACTCTAGCAAATTTATCAAACACGATTTCCCTTTCATAAAACCATGCTGACTCTGTTTGATTCTTATGATTTTCTAAATGTCCTGTTACTACCTCCTCAATAATGGATTCCAGCATTTGTCAATGACAGATGTTAGGCTAACTGGTCGATAGTTTCCTGCTTTCTGTCTCCCTCCTTTCTTGAATAGTCGAGTTACATTTGTGGTTTTCCAGTCCACTGGGACCTCTCCAGAATCCAGGGAATTTTGGTAGATTACAACCAATACATCCACTATCTCTGCAGCCACTCCTAGGATGCAGGCCATCAGGTCCAGGGGACTTGTCGGCCTTTAGCCCCATTAGTTTGCCTAGTACTTCTTCTCTAGTGATAGAGATTGTTTTAAGTTCCTCCCTCCCTATAACCCCTTGATTATTCTATTATAATTGGGATGTTTTTAGTGTCTTCTACCGTGAAGATCGATCCAAAATAATTGTTTAGAGTCTCTGCCAGTTCTCTACTTCCCAACTTTGCCGGCGAGCATATTATGTGGCACTTTGTCGAATGCCTTTTGGAAATCCATGTACACATTACGTCAACCACATTGCCCTCATCAACCCTCTCTGTTACCTCATCAAAAAACTCAATCAAGTTAGTTAAACACGATTTGCCTTCAACAAATCTGTGCTGGCTTTCCTGAATTTAACCCGACTTGTCCAAGTGACGAAGGGGAATTCCTTGCGGTGGACCAGAACTTTGCACATTCAGCAATCCACATTCTGGAGACTCGAGGCAAATGATTTATTTGATTACGTAGTTTTTATTGATGAATTTGTTTGAGGCATCGTCACAATATTGAGCATGAATATGTGTAAACTCCCTCCCCTCTGCCAGTTGTGTTTAGGATCAGGCCCGTGCGATGTGTGTGATGGGTTGCTTTAAATCATCGCTTCTAATGATTATTTTCAGGATTGTTCTGAACCTTTTCTTCTTTTATTTTCAGCTACACTTTCTTTGGAACAGCCAGCAACTCATCCTCCCCTGGAAAAGAGAGAAAGATTAGTCACCTCACGACTCGTTACAGGCCAGTGTCACAGTGCAACAATACACGAAGCCTGTCCTTCCCGCTGATTCTCAGGGGCGCTCGGTCCCTTTAACAATATTTACCCCACCCCGCAGGAAGGGCACGGACCCTCAGGTTTCTGCCTCTATTTCTTCCCTCAAGCACCTGTGGTCTGACTGACTCACTTCAGCCACCAGCACAGCTTTGGTTGGTGACTGTGAGTTCCACTGTGTCCAACCCCATGAAACTGGAGTGGGCCAGGAGATAGAGCTGCTCTCAGCTGTCATGTACCAGGGCTTCAAAGGGTTCAGCTGGGACAGAGATTCAAAGCACACGCCTTCCAGGTGTACCCCGTGCTGCACCCAGTGCTGTAACCAGTGCAGTGCCCAGTGATGTACGCCATGCTGCACCCAGTGCTGTAACCAGTGCAGTGCCCAGTGATGTACCCCGTGCTGCACCCAGTGCCATACCCCGTGCCGTACCCAGTGCAATACCCAGTGCCATACCCAGTGCCATACCCAGTGCAGTACCCAGTGCAGTACCCAGTGCCATACCCAGTGCTGTACCCAGTGCAGTACCCAGTGCCATACCCAGTGCCATACCCAGTGCAGTACCCAGTGCAGTACACAGTGCCGTACGCAGTGCCGTACCCAGTGCCGTACCCAGTGCCGTACCCAGTGCAGTACCCAGTGCCGTACCCAGTGCTGTACCCAGTGCCATACCCAGTGCCGTACTCAGTGCCGTACCCAGTGCCGTACCCAGTGCCGTACCCAGTGCCGTACTCAGTGCCGTACCCAGTGCCGTACCCAGTGCTGTACCCAGTGCCGTACTCAGTGACGTACCCAGTGCCGTACCCAGTGCCGTACCCAGTGCCGTACCCAGTGTCGTACTCAGTGCCGTACCCAGTGCCGTACCCAGTGCCGTACCCAGTGCCGTACTCAGTGCCGTACCCAGTGCCGTACCCAGTGCCGTACCCAGTGCAGTACGCAGTGCAGTACCCAGTGCCGTACCCAGTGCCGTACCCAGTGCCATACCCAGTGCCATACCCATTGCCATACCCAGTGCCGTACCCAGTGCCGTACTCAGTGCCGTACCCAGTGCCGTGAATCAGCCGTTCATGTGAAAATTACTTATGAAATAATACTGGGTGACCTGCTGGTGGCGCTGTCCAGGGAGAGTATAAATACTCGGGCATGGGCCCAGCTTGCTCAGGACATTCTTTAACAGGAACTAGTGAAGGACACAACTAGATCTCCATGTTGAAAAACAGTTGATTAAAGCCTTGTTTAATACTCAGACCAAGTGCCTAGTAGTTTTCTTAAGTCAGTGCCCAGTGATGTGTGGAGTTTGCACATTCGCCCCCGTGTTTGCGTGGGTTTTCTCCGGGTGCTCCGGTTTCCTCCCACAGTCCAAAGATGTGCGGGTTAGGTTGATTGGCCATGATAAAAAAAAAATTTAAAAAGAAATTGGCCCTTAGTGTTAGGGGGGATTAAATACGTGGGGTTACGGGGATAGGGCTTGGGTGGGATGGCTGTCGGTGTAGGGACCGGGCGCTAGGGTTTGGATGATCAGCCATGATCTCGTTGAATGGCGGAGCAGGCTCGAAGGGCCGAATGGCATACTCCTGCTCCTATCTTCTATGTTTCTATGTTTCTATGATGCACCCAGTGCCATGCCCAGTGCCTTACCTTCTGGGACTGCGTCACAGTACTCCTCACACTCCTTCCGGGTGTAGAACTTGTTGCCGTTTCCTTGACACCCACTGTACTTGAAGGCAATGCATTTCCCGATTACCGAGTCAAATGCCCAGAGCTTGACAATAGATCTGCAGGGGCCAACTTCTATGGACAATCTACAGGCAGCTGCAACAGAGGAAGAGAAGACATCTTGGAAAGAGGATCAATAAGAGCGGTTAAACGGAGGCAGCAGGCAGAGCAACCGGGAATCTCCAACATGGGTTAAGGACACAATTGGTGTTGGGTGTAATGCTCCCATGGTGGAATGGCCTGCCGACATTCACTGTCTAGACTCGACATGAAGAATGTAGACAAGGTACCAGACGCCTATCAGCACAGATGCAACTAGGATTGTCAGGGCCATTAGGAGTGGCAGAGGGGCAACTGGAGGAAAATCCCATCTCCCCGTTTAACCAAGGTGTTTTGCTCTGTGCTGCTTTTCTCCACTGGTATGGTGCAGTCACTCTGTGCATTGACCCGTGACATACCTGTTCATAGGTGTACACTGACCGAGAGTACACACAGACTGGTGTACACCGACCGTGAGTACACACAGACTGGTGTACACTGACCGAGAGTACACACAGACTGGTGTACACTGACCGAGAGTACACACAGACTGGTGTACACTGACCGAGAGTACACACAGACTGGTGTACACAGACTGAGAGTACACACAGACTGGTGTACACCGACCGAGAGTACACACAGACGGGTGTACACAGACCGAGAGTACACACAGACTGGTGTACACCGACCGAGAGTGCACACAAACTGGTGTACACTGACCAAGAGTACACACAGACTGGTGTACACTGACCGAGAGTACACACAGACTGGTGTACACTGACCGAGAGTACACACAGACTGGTGTACACTGACCGAGAGTACACACAGACTGGTGCACACTGACCGAGAGTACACACAGACTGGAGTACACTGACCGAGAGTGCACACAGACTGGTGTACACGGACCGAGAGCACACACAAACTGGTGTACAATGACCGAGAGTACACACAGACTGGTGTACACTGACTGAGAGTACACACAGACTGGTGGACAATGACCGAGAGTACACACAATCTGGTGTACACTGACCGAGAGTACACACAGACTGGTGTACACCGACCGAGAGTACACACAGGCTGGTGTACACCGACCGAGAGTACACACAGACTGGTGTACACTGACCGAGAGTACACACAGTCTGGTGTACACCGACCGAGAGTACACACAGACTGTTGTACAATGACCGAGAGTACACACAGTCTGGTGTACTCCGACCGAGAGTACACACAAACCGGTGTACACTGACCAAGAGTACACACAGACTGGTGTACACCGACCGAGAGCACACACAGACTGGTGTACACGGACCGAGAGTACACACAGACTGGTGTACACTGACCGAGAGTACACACAGACTGGTGTACACTGACTGAGAGTACACACGGACTGGTGTACACCGCCCGAGAGTACACACAGACTGGTGTACGCCGACCGAGAGTATACACAAACTGGTGTACACTGACCGAGACTACACACAGACTGGTGTACGCTAACCGAGAGTACACAAAGACTGGTGTACACTGACTGAGAGTACACACAGACTGGTGTACCCTGACCGAGAGTACACACAGACTGGTGTACACCGACCGAGAGTACACACAGACTGGTGTACACTGACCGAGAGTACACACAGACTGTTGTACAATGCCCGAGAGGACACACAGACTGGTGTACACTGACTGAGAGTACACACAGACTGGTGTACACTGACTGAGATTACACACAGGCTGGTGTACACTGACCGAGAGTACACGCAGACTGGTGTACACCAACCGAGAGTACACACAGACTGGTGTACACTGACCGAGAGTACACACAGACTGGTGTACACTGACCGAGAGTACACACAGACTGGTGTACACTGACCGAGAGTACACACAGACTGGTGTACACTGACCGAGAGTACACACAGACTGGTGTACACTGACCGAGAGTACACACAGACTGGTGCACACTGACCGAGAGTACACACAGACTGGTGTACACTGACCGAGAGTGCACACAGACTGGTGTACACGGACTGAGAGCACACACAAACTGGTGTACAATGACCGAGAGTACACACAGACTGGTGTACACTGACCGAGAGTACACACAGACTGGTGTACAATGACCGAGAGTACACAAAGTCTGGTGTACACTGACCGAGAGTACACACAGACTGGTGTACACCGACCGAGAGTACACACAGACAGGTGTACACCGACCGAGAGTACACACAGACTGGTGTACACTGACCGAGAGTACACACAGACTGGTGTACACCGACCGAGAGTACACACAGACTGTTGTACAATGACCGAGAGTACACACAGTCTGGTGTACACCGACCGAGAGTACACACAGACTGGTGTACACTGACCGAGAGTACACACAGACTGGTGTACACCGACCGAGAGCACACACAGACTGGTGTACACGGACCGAGAGTACACACAGACTGGTGTACACTGACCGAAAGTACACACAGACTGGTGTACACTGACCGAGAGTACACACGGACTGGTGTACACCACCCGAGAGTACACACAGACTGGTGTACAATGACCGAGAGTACACACAGACTGGTGTACACCGACCGAGAATACACACAGACTGGTGTACACCGACCGAGAGTACGCAAAGACTGGTGTACAATGACCAAGATTACGCACAGACTGGTGTACACTGACCGAGAGTACGCACAGACTGGTGTACAATGACCGGGAGTACACAGACTGGTGCGCACCGACCGAGAGTACACACAGGCTGGTGTACAATGAGCGACAGTAAACACAGACTGGTGTACACCGAACGAAAGTACGCACAGACTGGTGCACAATGATCGAGAGTACACACAGACTGGTGTACACTGACCGAGAGTACACACAGACTGGTGTACAATTACCGAGAGTACACATAGACTGGTGTACAAAGACCGAGAGTACACACAGCCTGGTGTACAATGACCGAGAGTACACACAGACTGGTGTTAACTGACCGAGAGTACACACAGACTGGTGTACACAGACCGAGAGTACACACAGTCTGGTGTACACTGACCGAGAGTACACACAGACTGGTGAACACAGGCCGAGAGTACACACAGACTGGTGTACACTGACCGAGAGTACACACAGACTGGTGTACACTGACCGAGAGTACACACAGACTGGTGTACACTGACCGAGAGTACACACAGACTGGTGTACAATGGCCGAGAGTACACAAAGTCTGGTGTAAACTGACTGAGAGTACACACAGTCTGGTGTATACTGACTTAGAGTACACAAAGACTGGTGTACACTGACCGAGAGTACACACAGACTGGTGTACACTGACCGAGAGTACACACAGACTGGTGGACACTGACCGAGAGTACACACAGACTGGTGTAGACTGACCGAGGGTAAACACAGACTGGTGTACACTGACCGAGAGTTCACACAGATTGGTGTACACCGACCGAGAGTACACACAGACTGGTGTACACTGACCGAGTGTACACACAGACTGGTGTACACAGACCGAGAGTACACACAGACTGGTGTACACTGAACGAGAGTACACACAGACTGGTGTACACGGAACGAGAGTGCACACAGACTGGTGTACACCGACCGAGAGTACACACAGACTGGTGTACACTGACCGAGAGTTCACACAGACTGGTGTACACTGACCGAGAGTACACACAGACTGGTGTAGACTGACCGAGAGTAGGCACAGACTGGTGTACACTGACCGAGAGTACACACAGACTGGTGTACACTGACCGAGAGTACGCACAGACTGGTGTACACTGAACGAGAGTACACACAGTCTGGTGTACACTGACTGAGAATACACACAGACTGGTGTACACTGACCGAGAGTACACACAGACTCGTGTACACCGACCGAGAGTACACACAGACTGGTGTACACTGACCGAGAGTACACACAGGCTGGTGTACATGGACCGAGAGTACACACAGACTGGTGTACACCGACACACAGACTGGTGTACACTGACCGAGAGTACACACAGACTGGTGTACACTGACCGAGAGTACACACAGACTGGTGTACAATGACCGAGAGAACACACAGTCTGGTGTATACTGACCGAGAGTACACACAGACTGGTGTACACCGACCGAGAGTACACACAGACTGGTGTACACCGACCGAGAGTACACACAGACTGGTGTACACAGACCGAGAGTACACACAGACTGGTGTACACCGACCGAGAGTGCACACAAACTGGTGTGCACTGACCGAGAGTACACACAGACTGGTGTACACTGACCGAGAGTACACACAGACTGGTGTACACTGACCGAGAGTACACACAGACTGGTGCACACTGACCGAGAGTACACACAGACTGGTGCACACTGACCGAGAGTACACACAGACTGGTGTACACTGACCGAGAGTGCACACAGACTGGTGTACACGGACTGAGAGCACACACAAACTGGTGTACAATGACCGAGAGTACACACAGACTGGTGTACACTGACTGAGAGTACACACAGACTGGTGTACAATGACCGAGAGTACACACAGTCTGGTGTACACTGACCGAGAGTACACACAGACGGGTGTACACCGACCGAGAGTACACACAGACTGGTGTACACCGACCGAGAGTACACACAGACTGGTGTACACTGACCGAGAGTACACACAGACTGGTGTACACCGACCGAGAGTACACACAGACTGTTGTACAATGACCGAGAGTACACACAGTCTGGTGTACACCGACCGAGAGTACACACAGACTGGTGTACACTGACCGAGAGTACACACAGACTGGTGTACACCGACCGAGAGCACACACAGACTGGTGTACACGGACCGAGAGTACACACAGACTGGTGTACACTGACCGAAAGTACACACAGACTGGTGTACACTGACCGAGAGTACACACGGACTGGTGTACACCACCCGAGAGTACACACAGACTGGTGTACGCCGACCGAGAGTATACACAAACTGGTGTGCACTGACCGAGACTACACACAGACTGGTGTACGCCTACCGAGAGTACACAAAGACTGGTGTACACTGACTGAGAGTACACACAGACTGGTGTACCCTGACCGAGAGTACACACAGACTGGTGTACACCTACCGAGAGTACACACAGACTGGTGTACACTGACCGAGAGTACACACAGACTGTTGTACAATGAACGAGAGGACACACAGACTGGTGTACACTGACTGAGAGTACACACAGACTGGTGTACACTGACTGAGATTACACACAGGCTGGTGTACACTGACCGAGAGTACACGCAGACTGGTGTACACCAACCGAGAGCACACACAGACTGGTGTACACTGACCGAGAGTACACACAGACTGGTGTACAATGACCGAGAGTACACACAGACTGGTGTACACTGACCGAGAGTACACACAGACTGGTGTACACTGACCTAGAGTACACACAGACTGGTGTACAATGACCGAGATTACACACAGACTGGTTTACACCGACCGAGAATACACACAGACTGGTGTACACCGACCGAGAGTACGCAAAGACTGGGGTACAATGACCAAGATTACGCACAGACTGGTGTACACTGACCGAGAGTACGCACAGACTGGTGTACAATGACCGAGAGTACACAGACTGGTGCGCACCGACCGAGATTACACACAGGCTGGTGTACAATGAGCGACAGTAAACACAGACTGGTGTACACCGGCCGAAAGTACGCACAGACTGGTGCACAATGATCGAGAGTACACACAGACTGGTGTACACTGACCGAGAGTACACACAGACTGGTGTACAATTACCGAGAGTACACACAGACTGGTGTACAAAGACCGAGAGTACACACAACCTGGTGTACACTGTCCGAGAGTACACACAGACAGGTGTACACTGACCGAGAGTACATACAGACTGGTGTACACTGACCAAGAGTACACACAGACTGGTGTACAATGACCGAGAGTACACACAGACTGGTGTTAACTGACCGAGAGTACACACAGACTGGTGTACACAGACCGAGAGTACACACAGTCCGGTGTACACTGACCGAGAGTACACACAGACTGGTGAACACAGGCCGAGAGTACACACAGACTGGTGTACACTGACCGAGAGTACACACAGACTGGTGTACACTGACCGAGAGTACACACAGACTGGTGTACACTGACCGAGAGTACACACAGACTGGTGTACAATGACCGAGAGTACACACAGTCTGGTGTAAACTGACTGAGAGTACACACAGTCTGGTGTATACTGACTGAGAGTACACAAAGACTGGTGTACACTGACCGAGAGTACACACAGACTGGTGTACACTGACCGAGAGTACACACAGACTGGTGTACACTGACCGAGAGTACACACAGACTGGTGTAGACTGACCGAGAGTAAACACAGACTGGTGTACACTGACCGAGAGTACACACCGATTGGTGTACACTGACCGAGAGTACACACAGACTGGTGTACACTGACCGAGTGTACACACAGACTGGTGTACACAGACCGAGAGTACACACAGACTGGTGTACATTGTCCGAGAGTACACACAGACTGGTGTACACCGACCGAGAGTACACACAGACTGGTGTACACTGACCGAGAGTTCACACAGACTAGTGTACACTGACCGAGAGTACACACAGACTGGTGTAGACTGACCGAGAGTACGCACAGACTGGTGTACACTGACCGAGAGTACACACAGACTGGTGTACACTGACCGAGAGTATGCACAGACTGGTGTACACTGACCGAGAGTACACACAGACTGGTGTAGACTGACCGAGAGTTCACACAGACTGGTGTACACTGACCGAGAGTACACACAGACTGGTGTAGACTGACCGAGAGTACGCACAGACTGGTGTACACTGACCGAGAGTACACACAGACTGGTGTACACTGACCGAGAGTATGCACAGACTGGTGTACACTGAACGAGAGTACACACAGACTGGTGTACACTGACCGAGAATACACACAGACTGGTGTACACTGACCGAGAGTACACACAGACTCGTGTACACCGACCGAGAGTACACACAGACTGGTGTACACTGACCGAGAGTACACACAGGCTGGTGTACATGGACCGAGAGTACACACAGAGTGGTGTACACCGACACACAGACTGGTGTACACTGACTGAAAGTACACACAGACTGGTGTACACTGACCGAGAGTACACACAGACTGGTGTACAATGACCGAGAGAACACACAGTCTGGTGTATACTGACCGAGAGTACACACAGACTGGTGTACACCGACCGAGAGTACACACAGACTGGTGTACACTGACCGAGAGTACACACAGACTGGTTTACGCTGACCGAGAGTACACACAGACTGGTGTACACTGACCGAGAGTACACACAGACTGGTGTACACCGACCGAGAGTACACACAGACTGGTGTACACTGACCGAGAGTACACACAGACTGGTGTACACCGACCGAGAGTAAACACAGACTGGTGTACACTGACCGAGAATACACACAGACTGGTGTACACCGACTGAGAGTACACACAGACTGGTGTACACTGACCGAGAGTACACACAGACTGGTGTACACTGACCGAGAGTACACACAGACAGGTGTGCACTGACCGAGAGTACACACAGACTGGTGTACACCGACCGAGTGTACACACAGGCTGGTGTACACCGACCGAGAGTACACACAGACTGGTGTACAATGACCGAGAGTACACACAGACTGGTGTACACTGACCGAGAGTACACACAGACTGGTGTACACTGACCGAGAGTACACACAGACTGGTGTGCACTGACCAAGAGTACACACAGACTGGTGGACAGCGACCGAGAGTACACACAGACTGGTGTACAATGACCGAGAGTACACACAGACTGGTGTACACTGACCGAGCGTACACACAGGCTGGTGTACAATGACCGAGAGTACACACAGGCTGGCGTACAATGACCGAGAGTACACACAGACTGGTGTACACAGACCGAGAGTACACACAGACTGGTGTACACTGTCCGAGAGTACACACAGACAGGTGTACACTGACCGAGAGTACATACAGACTGGTGTACACTGACCGAGAGTACACATAGACTGGTGTACAATGACCGAGAGTACACACAGACTGGTGTTAACTGACCGAGAGTACACACAGACTGGTGTACACAGACCGAGAGTACACACAGACTGGTGTACACTGACCGAGAGTACACACAGACTGGTGAACACAGACCGAGAGTACACACAGACTGGTGTACACTGACCGAGAGTACACACAGACTGGTGTACACTGACCGAGAGTACACACAGAATGGTGTACACTGACCGAGAGTGCACACAGGCTGGTGTACACTGACCGAGAGTACACACAGATGGGTGTACAATGACCGAGAGTACACACAGACTGGTGTAAACTGACCGAGAGTACACACAGACTGGTGTACACTGACTGAGAGTACACAAAGACTGGTGTACACTGACCGAGAGTACACACAGACTGGTGTACACTGACCGAGAGTACACACAGGCTGGTGTACACTGACCGAGAGTACACACAGACTGGTGTAGACTGACCCAGAGTACACACAGATTGGTGTACACTGACCGAGAGTACACACAGACTGGTGTACACTGACCGAGTGTACACACAGACTGGTGTACACAGACCGAGAGTACACACAGATTGGTGTACACTGACCGAAAGTACACACAGACTGGTGTACAGGGAACGAGAGTGCACACAGACTGGTGTACACTGACCTAGAGTACACACAGACTGGTGTACAATGACCGAGAGTACACACAGACTGGTGTACACCGACCGAGAATACACACAGACTGGTGTACACCGACCGAGAGTGCGCAAAGACTGGTGTACAATGACCAAGATTACGCACAGACTGGTGTACACTGACCGAGAGTACGCACAGACTGGTGTACAATGACCGAGAGTACACAGACTGGTGCGCACCGACCGAGAGTACACACAGGCTGGTGTACAATGAGCGACAGTAAACACAGACTGGTGTACACCGACCGAAAGTACGCACAGACTGGTGCACAATGATCGAGAGTACACACAGGCTGGTATACACTGACCGAGAGTACACACAGACCGGTGTACAATTACCGAGAGTACACACAGACTGGTGTACAAAGACCGAGAGTACACACAGCCTGGTGTACACTGTCCGAGAGTAAACACAGACAGGTGTACACTGACCGAGAGTACATACAGACTGGTGTACACTGACCGAGAGTACACACAGACTGGTGTGCAATGACCGAGAGTACATACAGATTGGTGTTAACTGACCGAGAGTACACACAGACTGGTGTACACAGACCGAGAGTACACACAGTCTGGTGTACACTGACCGAGAGTACACACAGACTGGTGAACACAGGCCGAGAGTACACACAGACTGTAGTACACTGACCGAGAGTACACACAGACTGGTGTACACTGACCGAGAGTACACACAGACTGGTGTACACTGACCGAGAGTACACACAGACTGGTGTACAATGACCGAG
Organism: Somniosus microcephalus; assembly: GCF_052327205.1. Classification (NCBI taxonomy): domain Eukaryota; kingdom Metazoa; phylum Chordata; class Chondrichthyes; order Squaliformes; family Somniosidae; genus Somniosus; species Somniosus microcephalus. The sequence goes on from NC_141009.1 coordinate 68,360,835, forward strand.
AGTACACACAGTCTGGTGTAAACTGACTGAGAGTACACACAGTCTGGTGTATACTGACTGAGAGTACACAAAGACTGGTGTACACTGACCGAGAGTACACACAGACTGGTGTACACTGACCGAGAGTACACACAGGCTGGTGTACACTGACCGAGAGTACACAGCGACTGGTGTAGACTGACCGAGAGTAAACACAGACTGGTGTACACTGACCGAGAGTACACACAGATTGGTGTACACTGACCGAGAGTACACACAGACTGGTGTACACTGACCGAGTGCACACACAGACTGGTGTACACAGACCGAGAGTACACACAGACTGGTGTACATTGACCGAGAGTACACACAGACTGGTGTACACGGAACGAGAGTGCACACAGACTGGTGTACACCGACCAAGAGTACACACAGACTGGTGTACACTGACCGAGAGTTCACACAGACTGGTGTACACTGACCGAGAGTACACACAGACTGGTGTAGACTGACAGAGAGTACGCACAGACTGGTGTACACTGACCGAGAGTACACACAGACTGGTGTACACTGACCGAGAGTACGCACAGACTGGTGTACGCTGAGCGAGAGAACACACAGACTGGTGTACACTGACCGAGAATACACACAGACTGGTGTACACTGACCGAGAGTACACACAGACTCGTGTACACCGACCGAGAGTACACACAGACTGGTGTACACTGACCGAGAGTACACACAGGCTGGTGTACATGGCCCGAGAGTACACACAGACTGGTGTACACCGACACACAGACTGGTGTACACGGACCGAGAGTACACACAGACTGGTGTACACTGACCGAGAGTACACACAGACTGGTGTACAATGACCGAGAGAACACACAGTCTGGTGTATACCGACCGAGAGTACACACAGACTGGTGTACACCGACCGAGAGTACACACAGACTGGTGTACACTGACCGAGAGTACACACAGACTGGTTTACGCTGACTGAGAGTACACACAGACTGGTGTACACTGACCGAGAGTACACACAGACTGGTGTACACCGACCGAGAGTACACACAGACTGGTGTACACTGACCGAGAGTACACACAGACTGGTGTACACCGACCGAGAGTACACACAGACTGGTGTACACTGACCGAGAATACACACAGACTGGTGTACACCGACTGAGAGTACACACAGACTGGTGTACACTGACCGAGAGTACACACAGACTGGTGTACACTGACCGAGAGTACACACAGACAGGTGTACACTGACCGAGAGTACACACAGACTGGTGTACACTGACCGAGAGTACACACAGACAGGTGTACACGGACCGAGAGTACACACAGACTGGTGTACACCGACCGAGAGTACACACAGGCTGGTGTACACCGACCAAGAGTACACACAGACTGGTGTACAATGACCGAGAGTACACACAGACTGGTGTACACTGACCGAGAGTACACACAGACTGGTGTACACTGACCGAGAGTACACACGGACTGGTGTACAATGACCGAGAGTACACACAGACTGGTGTACACTGACCGAGAGTACACACAGACTGGTGTACACTGACCGAGAGTACACACAGACTGGTGTACACAGACCGAGAGTACACACAGACTGGTGTACACTGACCGAGAGTACACACAGACTGGTGAACACAGACCGAGAGTACACACAGACTGGTGTACACTGATCGAGAGTACACACAGACTGGTGTACACTGACCGAGAGTACACACAGACTGGTGTACATTGACCGAGAGTGCACACAGGCTGGTGTACACTGACCGAGAGTACACACAGATGGGTGTACAATGACCGAGAGTACACACAGACTGGTGTAAACTGACCGAGAGTACACACAGACTGGTGTACACTGACCGAGAGTACACACAGACTGGTGTACACTGACCGAGAGTACACACAGACTGGTGTACACTGACCGAGAGTACACACAGGCTGGTGTACACTGACCGAGAGTACACACAGACTGGTGTAGACTGACCGAGAGTACACACAGATTGGTGTACACTGACCGAGAGTACACACAGACTGGTGTACACTGACCGAGTGTACACACAGACTGGTGTACACAGACCGAGAGGACACACAGATTGGTGTACACTGACCGAAAGTACACACAGACTGGTGTACAGGGAACGAGAGTGCGCACAGACTGGTGTAAACCGACCGAGAGTACACACAGATTGGTGTACACTGACCGAAACTACACACAGACTGGTGTACACTGACCGAGAATACACACAGACTGGTGTACACTGACCGAGAGTACACACAGACTCGTGTACACCGACCGAGAGTACACACACACTGGTGTACAATGACCGAGAGAACACACAGTCTGGTGTATACTGACCGAAAGTACACACAGACTGGTGTACACCTACCGAGAGTACACACTGACTGGTGAACACTGACCGAGAGTACACACAGACTGGCGTACAATGACCGAGAGTACACACAGACTGGCGTACACTGATCGAGAGTACACACAGACTGGTGTACGCTGACCGAGAGTACACACAGACTGGTGTACACTGACCGAGAGTACACAAAGACTGGTGTACACCAACCGAGAGTACACACAGTCTGGTGTACACTGACCGAGAGTACACACAGACTGGTGTACACCGACCGAGAGTACACACAGACTGTTGTACACAGACCGAGAGTACACGCAGGCTGGTGTACAACGACCGAGAGTACACACAGACCGATGTACACTGACCGAGAGTACACACAGACCGGTGTACACCGACCGAGAGTACACACAGACTGGTGTACACTGACCGAGAGTACACAAAGACTGGTGTACACTGACCGAGAGTACACACAGACTGGTGTACACCGACCGAGAGCATGCACAGACCGATGTACACTGACCGAGAGTACACACAGACCGGTGTACACCGACCGAGAGTACACACAGACTGGTGTACACTGACCGAGAGTACACACAGACTGGTGTACACCGACCGAGAGTACACACAGACTGGTGTACACTGACCGAGAGTACACACAGACTGGTGTAAACCGACCGAGAGTACACACAGACTGGTGTACACTGACCGAGATTACACACAGACTGGTGTACACTGACCGAGAGTACACACAGGCTGGTGTACACTGACCGAGAGTACACACAGACTGGTGTACACCGACCGAGAGTACACACAGGCTGGTGTACACCGACCGAGAGTACACACAGACTGGTGTACAATGACCGAGAGTACACACAGACTGGTGTATACCGACCGAGAGTACACACAGACTGGTGTACACTGACCGAGAGTACACACAGGCTGGTGTACAATGACTGAGAGTACACACAGGCTGGCGTACACTGACCGAGAGTACACACAGACTGGTGTACACTGACCGAGAGTACACACAGACTGGTGTACACTGACCGAGAGTACACACAGACTGGTGGACAATGACCGAGAGTACACACAGAGTGGTGTACACCGACCGAGAGTACACACAGACCGGTGTACACCGACCGAGAGTACACACAGACTGGTGTACACTGACCGAGAGTACACACAGACTGGTGTACACCGACCGAGAGTACACACAGACTGGTGTACACTGACCGAGAGTACACACAGACTGGTGTAAACCGACCGAGAGTACACACAGACTGGTGTACACTGACCGAGATTACACACAGACTGGTGTACACTGACCGAGAGTACACACAGGCTGGTGTACACTGACCGAGAGTACACACAGACTGGTGTACACCGACCGAGAGTACACACAGGCTGGTGTACACCGACCGAGAGTACACACAGACTGGTGTACAATGACCGAGAGTACACACAGACTGGTGTATACCGACCGAGAGTACACACAGACTGGTGTACACTGACCGAGAGTACACACAGGCTGGTGTACAATGACTGAGAGTACACACAGGCTGGCGTACACTGACCGAGAGTACACACAGACTGGTGTACACTGACCGAGAGTACACACAGACTGGTGTACACTGACCGAGAGTACACACAGACTGGTGGACAATGACCGAGAGTACACACAGAGTGGTGTACACCGACCGAGAGTACACACAGGCTGGTGTACAATGACCGAGAGTACACACAGACTGGTGTACACAGACCGAGAGTACATACAGACAGGTGTACAATGACCGAGAGTACACACAGACTGGTGTACACTGACCGAGAGTTCACACAGACTGGTATACACTGGCCGAGAGTACACACAGACTGGTGTACATGGACCGAGAGTACACACAGACTGGTGTACAATGACCGAGAGTACACACAGACTGGTGTACACTGACCGAGAGTGCACACAGACTGTTGTACAATGACCGAGAGTACACACAGACTGGTGTACACTGACCGAGAGTACACACAGACTGGTGTACACCGACCGAGAGTGCACACAGACTGGTGTACACCGACTGAGAGTACACACAGACTGGTGTACACTGACCGAGAGTACACACAGTCTGGTGTACACCGACCGAGAGTACACACAGGCTGGTGTACAATGACCGAGACTACGCACAGTCTGGTGTAAACCGACCGAGAGTTCACACAGACTGGTGTACACTGACTGAGAGCACACTCAGACTGGTGTACACTGACCGAGAGTGCACACAGACTGGTGTACACTGACCGAGAGTACACACAGATGGTGTACACCGACCGAGAGTACACACAGACTGGTGTGCACTGACTGAGAGTACACACAGACTGGTGTACATCGCCCGAGAGTACACACAGACTGGTGTACACCGACCGAGAGTACACACAGACTGGTGTACACTGACCGAGAGTACACAAAGACTGGTGTACACTGACCGAGAGTACACACAGACTGGTGTACACCGACCGAGAGCATGCACAGGCTGGTGTACACTGACCGAGAGTACACACAGACTGGTGTACACCGACCAAGAGTACACACAGACTGATGTACATGGAACGAGAGTGCACACAGACCGGTGTACACCGACCGAGAGCACACACAGACTGGTGTACACTGACCGAGAGCACACACAGACTGGTGTAAACTGACCGAGAGTGCACACAGACTGGTTTACACTGACCGAGACTACACACAGACTGGTGTACACCGACGCACAGAATGGTGTACACTGACCGAGAGTACACACAGACTGGTGTACAATGACCGAGAGTAGACACAGACTGGTGTACACTGACCGAGAGTACACACAGACTGGTGTACACTGACCGAGAGTACACACAGACTCGTGTACACCGACCGAGAGTACACACAGACTGGTGTACACTGACCGAGAGTACACACAGACTGGTGTACAATGACCGAAGAACACACAGTCTGGTGTACACTGACCGAGAGTACACTCAGACTGGTGTACAATGACCAAAGAACACACAGTCTGGTGTACACTGACCGAGAGTACACACAGTCTGGTGTACACTGACCGAGAGTACACACAGACTGGTGTACAATGACCGAAGAACAAACAGTCTGGTGTACACTGACCGAGAGTACACACAGACTGGTGTACACTGACCGAGAGTACACACAGACTAGTGTACACCGACCGAGAGTACACACAGACTGGTGTACACCGACCGAGAGTACACACAGTCTGGTGTACACTGACCGAGAGTACACAGAGACTGGTGTACACTGACCGAGGGTACACACAGACTGGAGTACACTGACCGAGACTGCACACAGACTGGTGTACACTGACCGAGAGTACACACAGACTGGTGTACACTGACCGAGAGTGCACACAGACTGGTGTACTCTGACCGAGAGTACACACAGACTGCTGTACACCGACCGAGAGTTCACACCGACTGGTGTACACTGACCGAGAATACACACAGACTGGTGTACACAGACCGAGAGTACACACAGACTGGTGTACACCGACCGAGACTACACACAGACTGGTGTACACAGACCCAGAGTACACACAGACTGATGTACACCGACCGAGAGTGCACGCAAACTGGTGTACACTGACCGAGAGTACACACAGACTGGTGTACACTGACCGAGAGTACACACAGACTGGTGTACACTGACCGAGAGTACACACAGACTGGTGTACACTGACCGAGAGCACACACAGACTGGTGTAAACTGACCGAGAGTGCACGCAGACTGGTGTACACTGACCGAGACTACACACAGACTGGTGTACACCGATGCACAGACTGGTGTACACTGACGGAGAGTACACAGAGACTGGTGTACACTGACCGAGAGTACACAGAGACTGGTGTACAATGACCGAGAGTAGACACAGACTGGTGTACACTGACCGAGAGTACACACAGACTGGTGTACACTGACCGAGAGTACACACAGGCTGGTGTACAATGACTGAGAGTACACACAGGCTGGCGTACACTGACCGAGAGTACACACAGACTGGTGTACACTGACCTAGAGTACACACAGACTGGTGTACACTGACCGAGAGTACACACAGACAGGTGGACAATGACCGAGAGTACACACAGAGTGGTGTACACCGACCGAGAGTACACACAGGCTGGTGTACAATGACCGAGAGTACACACAGACTGGTGTACACAGACCGAGAGTACATACAGACAGGTGTACAATGACCGAGAGTACACACAGACTGGTGTACACTGACCGAGAGTTCACACAGACTGGTATACACTGGCCGAGAGTACACACAGACTGGTGTACATGGACCGAGAGTACACACAGACTGGTGTACAATGACCGAGAGTACACACAGACTGGTGTACACTGACCGAGAGTGCACACAGACTGTTGTACAATGACCGAGAGTACACACAGACTGGTGTACACTGACCGAGAGTACACACAGACTGGTGTACACCGACCGAGAGTGCACACAGACTGGTGTACACCGACTGAGAGTACACACAGACTGGTGTACACTGACCGAGAGTACACACAGTCTGGTGTACACCGACCGAGAGTACACACAGGCTGGTGTACAATGACCGAGACTACACACAGTCTGGTGTAAACCGACCGAGAGTTCACACAGACTGGTGTACACTGACTGAGAGCACACTCAGACTGGTGTACACTGACCGAGAGTGCACACAGACTGGTGTACACTGACCGAGAGTACACACAGCTGGTGTACACCGACCAAGAGTACACACAGACTGGTGTGCACTGACTGAGAATACACACAGACTGGTGTACATCGCCCGAGAGTACACACAGACTGGTGTACACCGACCGAGAGTACACACAGACTGGTGTACACTGACCGAGAGTACACAAAGACTGGTGTACACTGACCGAGAGTACACACAGACTGGTGTACACCGACCGAGAGCATGCACAGGCTGGTGTACACTGACCGAGAGTACACACAGACTGGTGTACACCGACCGAGAGTACACACAGACTGGTGTACATGGAACGAGAGTGCACACAGACCGGTGTACACCGACCGAGAGCACACACAGACTGGTGTACACTGACCGAGAGCACACACAGACTGGTGTAAACTGACCGAGAGTGCACACAGACTGGTTTACACTGACCGAGACTACACACAGACTGGTGTACACCGACGCACAGACTGGTGTACACTGACGGAGAGTACACACAGACTGGTGTACACTGACCGAGAGTACACACAGACTGGTGTACAATGACCGAGAGTAGACACAGACTGGTGTACACTGACCGAGAGTACACACAGACTGGTGTACACTGACCGAGAGTACACACAGACTCGTGTACACCGACCGAGAGTACACACAGACTGGTGTACACTGACCGAGAGTACACACAGACTGGTGTACAATGACCGAAGAACACACAGTCTGGTGTACACTGACCGAGAGTACACACAGACTGGTGTACAATGACCAAAGAACACACAGTCTGGTGTACACTGACCGAGAGTACACACAGTCTGGTGTACACTGACCGAGAGTACACACAGACTGGTGTACAATGACCGAAGAACAAACAGTCTGGTGTACACTGACCGAGAGTACACACAGACTGGTGTACACTGACCGAGAGTACACACAGACTAGTGTACACCGACCGAGAGTACACACAGACTGGTGTACACCGACCGAGAGTACACACAGTCTGGTGTACACTGACCGAGAGTACACAGAGACTGGTGTACACTGACCGAGGGTACACACAGACTGGAGTACACTGACCGAGACTGCACACAGACTGGTGTACACTGACCGAGAGTACACACAGACTGGTGTACACTGACCGAGAGTGCACACAGACTGGTGTACACTGACCGAGAGTACACACAGACTGCTGTACACCGACCGAGAGTTCACACCGACTGGTGTACACTGACCGAGAATACACACAGACTGGTGTACACAGACCGAGAGTACACACAGACTGGTGTACACCGACCGAGACTACACACAGACTGGTGTACACAGACCCAGAGTACACACAGACTGATGTACACCGACCGAGAGTGCACGCAAACTGGTGTACACTGACCGAGAGTACACACAGACTGGTGTACACTGACCGAGAGTACACACAGACTGGTGTACACTGACCGAGAGTACACACAGACTGGTGTACACTGACCGAGAGCACACACAGACTGGTGTAAACTGACCGAGAGTGCACGCAGACTGGTGTACACTGACCGAGACTACACACAGACTGGTGTACACCGACGCACAGACTGGTGTACACTGACGGAGAGTACACAGAGACTGGTGTACACTGACCGAGAGTACACAGAGACTGGTGTACAATGACCGAGAGTAGACACAGACTGGTGTACACTGACCGAGAGTACACACAGACTGGTGTACACTGACAGAGAGTACACACAGACTCGTGTACACCGACCGAGAGTACACACAGACTGGTGTACACTGACCGAGAGTACACACAGACTGGTGTACAATGACCGAAGAACACACAGTCTGGTGTACACTGACCGAGAGTACACACAGACTGGTGTACACTGACCGAGAGTACACACAGACTGGTGTACAATGACCAAAGAACACACAGTCTGGTGTACACTGACCGAGAGTACACACAGTCTGGTGTACACTGACCGAGAGTACACACAGACTGGTGTACAATGACCGAAGAACAAACAGTCTGGTGTACACTGACCGAGAGTACACACAGACTGGTGTACACTGACCGAGAGTACACACAGACTAGTGTACACCGACCGAGAGTACACACAGACTGGTGTACACCGACCGAGAGTACACACAGTCTGGTGTACACTGACCGAGAGTACACAGAGACTGGTGCACACTGACCGAGAGTACACACAGACTGGTGTACACTGACCGAGACTGCACACAGACTGGTGTACACTGACCGCGAGTACACACAGACTGGTGTACACTGAGCGAGAGTGCACACAGACTTGTGTACACTGACCGAGAGTACACACAGACTGCTGTACACCGACCGAGAGTTCACACCGACTGGTGTACACTGACCGAGAATACACACAGACTGGTGTACACAGACCGAGAGTACACACAGACTGGTGTACACCGACCGAGACTACACACAGACTGGTGTACACAGACCCAGAGTACACACAGACTGATGTACACCTACCGAGTGCACGCAAACTGGTGTACACTGACCGAGAGTACACACAGACTGGTGTACACTGACCGAGAGTACACACAGACTGGTGTACACTGACCGAGAGTACACACAGACTGGTGTACATTGACCGAGAGTACACACAGACTGGTGTACACTGACCGAGAGTACACACAGACTGGTGTACACTGACCGAGAGTGCACACAGACTGGTGTACACGGACCGGGAGCACACACAGACTGGTGTACAATGACCGAGAGTACACACAGGCTGGTGTACACCGACTGAGAGTACACACAGACTGGTGCACAATGACCGAGAGTACACACAGTCTGGTGTACACTGACCGAGAGTACACACAGTCTGGTGTACACAGACCGAGAGTACACACAGACTGGTGTACACTGACCGAGAGTACACACAGTCTGGTGTACACCGACCGAGAGTACACACAGACCGGTGTACGCTGACCGAGAGTACACACAGACTGGTGTACACCGACCGAGAGCACGCACAGACTGGTGTACACCGACCGAGAGTACACACAGACTGGTGTACACTGACCGAGAGTACACACGGACTGGTGTACACCGACCGAGAGTGCACAGAGACTGGTGTACACTGACCGAGAGTACACACAGACTGGTGTACACTGACCGAGTGTACACAGAGACTGGTGTACACTGACCGAGAGTACACACAGACTGGTGTACACTGACCGAGTGTACACAGAGACTGGTGTACACAGACCGAGAGTACACACAGACTGGTGTACACTGACCGAGAGTACACACAGACTGGTGTACACTGACCGAGAGTACACACAGACTGGTGTACACTGACCGAGAGTACACACAGACTGGTGTACACCGACCGAGAGTACACACAGACTGGTGTACACGGAACGAGAGTGCACACAGACTGGTGTATACCGACCGAGAGTACACACAGACTGGTGTACACTGACCGAGAGTACACACAGACTGGTGTACACTGACCAAGAGTACACACAGACTGGTGTACAATGACCGAGAGTACACACAGACTGGTGTACACCGACGCAGAGAATGGTGTACATTGACCGAGAGTACACACAGACTGGTGTACACTGACCAAGAGTACACACAGACTGGTGTACAATGACCGAGAGTACACACAGAGTGGTGTACACTGACCGAGAGTACACACAGACTGGTGTACACTGACCGAGAGTACACACAGACTCGTGTACACCGACCGAGAGTACACACAGACTGGTGTACAATGACCGAAGAACACACAGTCTGGTGTACACTGACCGAGAGTACACACAGACTGGTGTTCACTGACTGAGAGCACACACAGACTGGTGTACAATGACCGAAGAACACACAGTCTGGTGTACACTGACCGAGAGTACACACAGTCTGTTGTACACTGACCGAGAGTACACACAGACTGGTGTACAATGACCGAAGAACACACAGTCTGGTGTACACCGACCGAGAGTACACACAGACTGGTGTACACCGACCGAGAGTACACACAGACTGGTGTACACCGACTGAGAGTACACACAGACTGGTGTAAAACCGACCGAGAGTACACACAGACTGGTGTACACCGACCGAGAGTACACACAGACTGGTGTACACCGACCGAGAGTACACACAGACTGGTGCACACTGACTGTGCGTACACACAGACTGGTGTACACTGACCGAGAGTACACACAGGCTGGTGTACACCGACCGAGTGTACACACAGACTGGTGCACATTGACCGAGAGTACACAGAGGCTGGTGTACACTGACCGAGAGTACGCACAGACTGGTGTACACTGACCGAGAGTGCACACAGACTGGTGTACAGCGAGTGAGAATACACACAGACTTGTGTACACTGACCGAGAGTACACACAGACTGGTGTACACCGACCGAGAGTACACACAGACTGGTGTATACCGACCGAGAGTACACACAGACTGGTGTACACTGACCGAGAGTACACACAGACTGGTGTACACTGACCGAGAGTACACACAGACTGGTGTACCCTGACCGAGAGTACACACAGACTGGTGTACACCGACCGAGAGTACACACAGACTGGTGTACACTGACCGAGAGTGCACACAGACTGGTGTACAATGAACGAGAGTACACACAGACTGGTGTACACTGACCGAGTGTACACACAGACTGGTGTACTCTGACCGAGAGTACACACAGTCTGGTGTACACTGGCCGAGAGTACACACAGACTGGTGTACACCGACCGAGAGTACACACAGACTGGTGTACACTGATCGAGAGTACACACAGTCTGGTGTACACGGAACGAGAGTGCACACAGACTGGTGTACACCGGCCGAGAGTACACACAGACTGGTGTACACTGACCGAGAATACACACAGACTGGTGTACACTGACCGAGAGCACACACAGACTGGTGTACAATGACCGAGAGCGCACACAGACTGGTGTACACTGACCGAGAGCACACACAGACTGGTGTACACTGACCGAGAGTGCACACAGACTGGTGTACACAGACCGAGAGTACACACAGACTGGTGTACACCGACCGAGAGTACACACAAACTGGTGTACACCGACCGAGAGTACACACAGACTGGTGTACACTGACCAAGAGTACACACAGACTGGTGTACACTGACCGAGAGTACACACAGACTGGTGTATAATGACCGAGAGTACACACAGACGGGTGTACAATGACCGAGAATACAGGGATATACACTGCTCTTACTGTAGGGGCATATTAATGAACACAGTTTGCTCCTGCTATCTCACCTACAGTCCTGCAGGTCTGCAAACATTCCCGCTCTGTCGCAAAGTTGTTGCTGTTTCCAATACAGCCGCCATAAGTAAATTTCTCACAGGTCATCGAGGAGTGGTTGTAGTGGAACTTGGAAATGTACCCAAAACATGGGCCCGCATCAGGTTCCAGTCGGCAGGATTCTTGGAAAAATGAAAAGCAACAGGATTAATTTATAAATTAATACATAAAATTGCCATCAGGATAATAACAGGAGAGTGGGGAACCCATCCCCCTCACACTCCAATAACAGGACCCTGGGGAACCCATCCCCCTCACACTCCAATAACAGGACAGTGGGGAACCCATCCCCCTCACACTCCAATAACAGGACCCTGGGGAACCCATCCCCCTCACACTCCAATAACAGGACCCTGGGGAACCCATCCCCCTCACACTCCAATAACAGGACAGTGGGGAACCCATCCCCCTCACACTCCAATAACAGGACCCTGGGGAACCCATCCCCCTCACACTCCAATAACAGGACCCTGGGGAACCCATCCCACTCACACTCCAATAACAGGACCCTGGGGAACCCATCCCCCTCACACTCCAATAACAGGACCCTGGGGAACCCATCCCCCTCACACTCCAATAACAGGACAGTGGGGAACCCATCCCCCTCACACTCCAATAACAGGACAGTGGGGAACCCATCCCCCTCACACTCCAATAACAGGACCCTGGGGAACCCATCCCCCTCACACTCCAATAACAGGACAGTGGGGAACCCATCCCCCTCACACTCCAATAACAGGACCCTGGGGAACCCATCCCCCACACACTCCAATAACAGGACAGTGGGGAACCCATCCCCCTCACACTCCAATAACAGGACCCTGGGGAACCCATCCCCCTCACACTCCAATAACAGGACCCTGGGGAACCCATCCCCCTCACACTCCAATAACAGGACCCTGGGGAACCCATCCCCCTCACACTCCAATAACAGGACCCTGGGGAACCCATCCCCCTCACACTCCAATAACAGGACCCTGGGGAACCCATCCCCCTCACACTCCAATAACAGGACCCTGGGAACCCATCCCCCTCACACTCCAATAACAGGACAGTGGGGAACCCATCCCCCTCACACTCCAATAACAGGACAGTGGGGAACCCATCCCCCTCACACTCCAATAACAGGACAGTGGGGAACCCATCCCCCTCACACTCCAATAACAGGACCCTGGGGAACCCATCCCCCTCACACTCCAATAACAGGACAGTGGGGAACCCATCCCCCTCACACTCCAATAACAGGACCCTGGGGAACCCATCCCCCTCACACTCCAATAACAGGACAGTGGGGAACCCAACCCCCTCACACTCCAATAACAGGACCCTGGGGAACCCATCCCCCTCACACTCCAATAACAGGACCCTGGGGAACCCATCCCCCTCATACTCCAATAACAGGACCCTGGGGAACCCATCCCCCTCACACTCCAATAACAGGACAGTGGGGAACCCATCCCCCTCACACTCCAATAACAGGACCCTGGGGAACCCATCCCCCTCACACTCCAATAACAGGACAGTGGGGAACCCATCCCCCTCACACTCCAATAACAGGACAGTGGGGAACCCATCCCCCTCACACTCCAATAACAGGACCCTGGGGAACCCATCCCCCACACACTCCAATAACAGGACCCCGGGGAACCCATCCCCCTCACACTCCAATAACAGGACAGTGGGGAACCCATCCCCCTCACACTCCAATAACAGGACCCTGGGGAACCCATCCCCCTCACACTCCAATAACAGGACAGTGGGGAACCCATCCCCCTCACACTCCAATAACAGGACCCTGGGGAACCCATCCCCCTCACACTCCAATAACAGGACAGTGGGGAACCCATCCCCCTCACACTCCAATAACAGGACCCCGGGGAACCCATCCCCCTCACACTCCAATAACAGGACAGTGGGGAACCCATCCCCCTCACACTCCAATAACAGGACCCTGGGGAACCCATCCCCCTCACACTCCAATAACAGGACCCTGGGGAACCCATCCCCCTCACACTCCAATAACAGGACCCTGGGGAACCCATCCCCCTCACACTCCAATAACAGGACCCTGGGGAACCCATCCCCATCACACTCCAATAACAGGACCCCGGGGAACCCATCCCCCTCACACTCCAATAACAGGACCCTGGGGAACCCATCCCCCTCACACTCCAATAACAGGACCCTGGGGAACCCATCCCCCTCACACTCCAATAACAGGACCCTGGGGAACCCATCCCCCTCACACTCCAATAACAGGACCCTGGGGAACCCATCCCCCTCACACTCCAATAACAGGACCCTGGGGATCCCATCCCCCTCACACTCCAATAACAGGACCCTGGGGAACCCATCCCCCTCACACTCCAATAACAGGAGAGTGGGGAACCCATCCCCCTCACACTCCAATAACAGGACCCTGGGGAACCCATCCCCCTCACACTCCAATAACAGGACCCTGGGGAACCCATCCCCCTCACACTCCAATAACAGGACCCTGGGAACCCATCCCCCTCACACTCCAATAACAGGACAGTGGGGAACCCATCCCCCTCACACTCCAATAACAGGACAGTGGGGAACCCATCCCCCTCACACTCCAATAACAGGACAGTGGGGAACCCATCCCCCTCACACTCCAATAACAGGACCCTGGGGAACCCATCCCCCTCACACTCCAATAACAGGACAGTGGGGAACCCATCCCCCTCACACTCCAATAACAGGACCCTGGGGAACCCATCCCCCTCACACTCCAATAACAGGACAGTGGGGAACCCAACCCCCTCACACTCCAATAACAGGACCCTGGGGAACCCATCCCCCTCACACTCCAATAACAGGACCCTGGGGAACCCATCCCCCTCATACTCCAATAACAGGACCCTGGGGAACCCATCCCCCTCACACTCCAATAACAGGACAGTGGGGAACCCATCCCCCTCACACTCCAATAACAGGACCCTGGGGAACCCATCCCCCTCACACTCCAATAACAGGACAGTGGGGAACCCATCCCCCTCACACTCCAATAACAGGACAGTGGGGAACCCATC
Source organism: Somniosus microcephalus (assembly GCF_052327205.1). NCBI lineage: Eukaryota > Metazoa > Chordata > Chondrichthyes > Squaliformes > Somniosidae > Somniosus > Somniosus microcephalus. The sequence continues at coordinate 68,376,338 of NC_141009.1, forward strand.
CCCCTCACACTCCAATAACAGGACCCTGGGGAACCCATCCCCCACACACTCCAATAACAGGACCCCGGGGAACCCATCCCCCTCACACTCCAATAACAGGACAGTGGGGAACCCATCCCCCTCACACTCCAATAACAGGACCCTGGGGAACCCATCCCCCTCACACTCCAATAACAGGACAGTGGGGAACCCATCCCCCTCACACTCCAATAACAGGACCCTGGGGAACCCATCCCCCTCACACTCCAATAACAGGACAGTGGGGAACCCATCCCCCTCACACTCCAATAACAGGACCCCGGGGAACCCATCCCCCTCACACTCCAATAACAGGACAGTGGGGAACCCATCCCCCTCACACTCCAATAACAGGACCCTGGGGAACCCATCCCCCTCACACTCCAATAACAGGACCCTGGGGAACCCATCCCCCTCACACTCCAATAACAGGACCCTGGGGAACCCATCCCCCTCACACTCCAATAACAGGACCCTGGGGAACCCATCCCCATCACACTCCAATAACAGGACCCCGGGGAACCCATCCCCCTCACACTCCAATAACAGGACAGTGGGGAACCCATCCCCCTCACACTCCAATAACAGGACAGTGGGGAACCCATCCCCCTCACACTCCAATAACAGGACAGTGGGGAACCCATCCCCCTCACACTCCAATAACAGGACCCTGGGGAACCCATCCCCCTCACACTCCAATAACAGGACAGTGGGGAACCCATCCCCCTCACACTCCAATAACAGGACAGTGGGGAACCCATCCCCCTCACACTCCAATAACAGGACAGTGGGGAACCCATCCCCCTCACACTCCAATAATAGGACAGTGGGGAACCCATCCCCCTCACACTCCAATAACAGGACCCTGGGGAACCCATCCCCCTCACACTCCAATAACAGGACCCTGGGGAACCCATCCCACTCACACTCCAATAACAGGACCCTGGGGAACCCATCCCCCTCACACTCCAATAACAGGACCCTGGGGAACCCATCCCCCTCACACTCCAATAACAGGACAGTGGGGAACCCATCCCCCTCACACTCCAATAACAGGACCCTGGGGAACCCACCCCCCTCGCACTCCAATAACAGGACCCTGGGGAACCCATCCCCCTCACACTCCAATAACAGGACCCTGGGGAACCCATTCCCCTCACACTCCAATAACAGGACCCTGGGGAACCCATCCCCCTCACACTCCAATAACAGGAGAGTGGGGAACCCATCCCCCTCACACTCCAATAACAGGACAGTGGGGAACCCATCCCCCTCACACTCCAATAACAGGACAGTGGGGAACCCATCCCCCTCACACTCCAATAACAGGACCCTGGGGAACCCATCCCCCTCACACTCAAATAACAGGACCCTGGGGAACCCATCCCCCTCACACTCCAATAACAGGACCCTGGGGAACCCATCCCCCTCACACTCCAATAACAGGACCCCGGGGAACCCATCCCCCTCACACTCCAATAACAGGACAGTGGGGAACCCATCCCCCACACACTCCAATAACAGGACCCTGGGGAACCCATCCCCCTCACACTCCAATAACAGTACAGTGGGGAACCCATCCCCCTCACACTCCAATAACAGGACCCTGGGGAACCCATCCCCCTCACACTCCAATAACAGGACCCTGGGGAACCCATCCCCCTCACACTCCAATAACAGGACCCTGGGGAACCCATCCCCCTCACACTCCAATAACAGGACCCTGGGGAACCCATCCCCCTCACACTCCAATAACAGGACCCTGGGGAACCCATCCCCCTCACACTCCAATAACAGGACCCTGGGGAACCCATCCCCCTCACACTCCAATAACAGGACCCTGGGGAACCCATCCCCCTCACACTCCAATAACAGGACAGTGGGGAACCCATCCCCCTCACACTCCAATAACAGTACAGTGGGGAACCCATCCCCCTCACACTCCAATAACAGGACAGTGGGGAACCCATCCCCCTCACACTCCAATAACAGGACAGTGGGGAACCCATCCCCCTCACACTCCAATAATAGGACAGTGGGGAACCCATCCCCCTCACACTCCAATAACAGGACCCCGGGGAACCCATCCCCCTCACACTCCAATAACAGGACCCTGGGGAACCCATCCCCCTCACACTCCAATAACAGGACCCTGGGGAACCCATCCCCCTCACACTCCAATAACAGGACCCTGGGGAACCCATCCCCCTCACACTCCAATAACAGGACAGTGGGGAACCCATCCCCCTCACACTCCAATAACAGGACCCTGGGGAACCCATCCCCCTCACACTCCAATAACAGGACAGTGGGGAACCCACCCCCCTCACACTCCAATAACAGGACCCTGGGGAACCCATCCCCCTCACACTCCAATAACAGGACCCCGGGGAACCCATCCCCCTCACACTCCAATAACAGGACCCTGGGGAACCCATTCCCCTCACACTCCAATAACAGGACCCTGGGGAACCCATCCCCCTCACACTCCAATAACAGGACCCTGGGGAACCCATCCCCCTCACACTCCAATAACAGGACAGTGGGGAACCCATCCCCCTCACACTCCAATAACAGGACCCTGGAGAACCCATCCCCCTCACACTCCAATAACAGGACCCTGGGGAACCCATCCCCCTCACACTCCAATAACAGGAGAGTGGGGAACCCATCCCCCTCACACTCCAATAACAGGACCCTGGGGAACCCATCCCCCTCACACTCCAATAACAGGACAGTGGGGAACCCATCCCCCTCACACTCCAATAACAGGACAGTGGGGAACCCATCCCCCTCACACTCCAATAACAGGACCCTGGGGAACCCATCCCCCTCACACTCCAATAACAGGACCCTGGGGAACCCATCCCCCTCACACTCCAATAACAGGACCATGGGGAACCCATCCCCCTCACACTCCAATAACAGGACCCTGGAGAACCCATCCCCCTCACACTCCAATAACAGGACCCTGGGGAACCCATCCCCCTCACACTCCAATAACAGGACAGTGGGGAACCCATCCCCCTCACACTCCAATAACAGGACAGTGGGGAACCCATCCCCCTCACACTCCAATAACAGGACAGTGGGGAACCCATCCCCCTCACACTCCAATAACAGGACAGTGGGGAACCCATCCCCCTCACACTCCAATAACAGGACCCTGGGGAACCCATCCCCCTCACACTCCAATAACAGGACCATGGGGAACCCATCCCCCTCACACTCCAATAACAGGACAGTGGGGAACCCATCCCCCTCACACTCCAATAACAGGACCCTGGGGAACCCATCCCCCTCACACTCCAATAACAGGACAGTGGGGAACCCATCCCTCTCACACTCCAATAACAGGACAGTGGGGAACCCATCCCCCTCACACTCCAATAACAGGACAGTGGGGAACCCATCCCCCTCACACTCCAATAACAGGACCCTGGGGAACCCATCCCCCTCACACTCCAATAACAGGACAGTGGGGAACCCATCCCCCTCACACTCCAATAACAGGACCCTGGGGAACCCATCCCCCTCACACTCCAATAACAGGACAGTGGGGAACCCATCCCCCTCACACTCCAATAACAGGACCCTGGGGAACCCATCCCCCTCACACTCCAATAACAGGACAGTGGGGAACCCATCCCCCTCACACTCCAATAACAGGACAGTGGGGAACCCATCCCCCTCACACTCCAATAACAGGACCCTGGGGAACCCATCCCCCTCACACTCCAATAACAGGACCCTGGGGAACCCATCCCCCTCACACTCCAATAACAGGACCCTGGAGAACCCATCCCCCTCACACTCCAATAACAGGACCCTGGGGAACCCATCCCCCTCACACTCCAATAACAGGACCCTGGGGAACCCATCCCCCTCACACTCCAATAACAGGACAGTGAGGAACCCATCCCCCTCACACTCCAATAACAGGACAGTGGGGAACCCATCCCCCTCACACTCCAATAACAGGACAGTGGGGAACCCATCCCCCACACACTCCAATAACAGGACCCTGTGGAACCCATCCCCCTCACACTCCAATAACAGGACCCTGGGGAACCCATCCCCCTCACACTCCAATAACAGGACCCTGGGGAACCCATCCCCCTCACACTCCAATAACAGGACCCTGGGGAACCCATCCCCCTCACACTCCAATAACAGGACCCTGGGGAACCCATCCCCCTCACACTCCAATAACAGGACAGTGGGGAACCCATCCCCCTCACACTCCAATAACAGGACCCTGGGGAACCCATCCCCCTCACACTCCAATAACAGGACCCTGGGGAACCCATCCCCCTCACACTCCAATAACAGGACCCCGGGGAACCCATCCCCCTCACACTCCAATAACAGGACCCTGGGGAACCCATCCCCCTCACACTCCAATAACAGGACCCTGGGGAACCCATCCCCCTCACACTCCAATAACAGGACAGTGAGGAACCCATCCCCCTCACACTCCAATAACAGGACAGTGGGGAACCCATCCCCCTCACACTCCAATAACAGGGCAGTGGGGAACCCATCCCCCTCACACTCCAATAACAGGACAGTGGGGAACCCATCCCCCTCACACTCCAATAACAGGGCAGTGGGGAACCCATCCCCCTCACACTCCAATAACAGGACAGTGGGGAACCCATCCCCCACACACTCCAATAACAGGACCCTGTGGAACCCATCCCCCTCACACTCCAATAACAGGACCCTGGGGAACCCATCCCCCTCACACTCCAATAACAGGACCCTGGGGAACCCATCCCCCTCACACTCCAATAACAGGACCCTGGAGAACCCATCCCCCTCACACTCCAATAACAGGACAGTGGGGAACCCATCCCCCTCACACTCCAATAACAGGACCCTGGGGAACCCATCCCCCTCACACTCCAATAACAGGACCCTGGGGAACCCATCCCCCTCACACTCCAATAACAGGACCCTGGGGAACCCATCCCCCTCACACTCCAATAACAGGACCCTGGGGAACCCATCCCCCTCACACTCCAATAACAGGACCCTGGGGAACCCATCCCCCTCACACTCCAATAACAGGACAGTGGGGAACCCATCCCCCTCACACTCCAATAACAGGACCCTGGGGAACCCATCCCCCTCACACTCCAATAACAGGACCCTGGGGAACCCATCCCCCTCACACTCCAATAACAGGACCCTGGGGAACCCATCCCCCTCACACTCCAATAACAGGACCCTGGGGAACCCATCCCCCTCACACTCCAATAACAGGACCCTGGGGAACCCATCCCCCTCACACTCCAATAACAGGACCCTGGGGAACCCATCCCCCTCACACTCCAATAACAGGACAGTGGGGAACCCATCCCCCACACACTCCAATAACAGGACAGTGGGGAACCCATCCCCCTCACACTCCAATAACAGGACAGTGGGGAACCCATCCCCCTCACACTCCAACAACAGGACAGTGGGGAACCCATCCCCCTCACACTCCAATAACAGGACAGTGGGGAACCCATCCCCCTCACACTCCAATAACAGGACCCTGGGGAACCCATCCCCCTCACACTCCAATAACAGGACAGTGGGGAACCCATCCCCCTCACACTCCAATAACAGGACAGTGGGGAACCCATCCCCCTCACACTCCAATAACAGGACCCTGGGGAACCCATCCCCCTCACACTCCAATAACAGGACAGTGGGGAACCCATCCCCCTCACACTCCAATAACAGGACCCTGGGGAACCCATCCCCCTCACACTCCAATAACAGGACAGTGGGGAACCCATCCCCCTCACACTCCAATAACAGGACCCTGGGGAACCCATCCCCCTCACACTCCAATAACAGGAGAGTGGGGAACCCATCCCCCTCACACTCCAATAACAGGACAGTGGGGAACCCATCCCCCTCACACTCCAATAACAGGACCCTGGGGAACCCATCCCCCTCACACTCCAATAACAGGACCCCGGGGAACCCATCCCCCTCACACTCCAATAACAGGACAGTGGGGAACCCATCCCCCTCACACTCCAATAACAGGACCCTGGGGAACCCATCCCCCTCACACTCCAATAACAGGACCCTGGGGAACCCATCCCCCTCACACTCCAATAACAGGACCCTGGGGAACCCATCCCCCTCACACTCCAATAACAGGACAGTGGGGAACCCATCCCCCTCACACTCCAATAACAGGACCCTGGGGAACCCATCCCCCTCACACTCCAATAACAGGACCCTGGGGAACCCATCCCCCTCACACTCCAATAACAGGAGAGTGGGGAACCCATCCCCCTCACACTCCAATAACAGGACAGTGGGGAACCCATCCCCCTCACACTCCAATAACAGGACCCCGGGGAACCCATCCCCCTCACACTCCAATAACAGGACCCTGGGGAACCCATCCCCCTCACACTCCAATAACCGGACCCTGGGGAACCCATCCCCCTCACACTCCAATAACAGGACCCTGGGGAACCCATCCCCCTCACACTCCAATAACAGGACCCTGGGGAACCCATCCCCCTCACACTCCAATAACAGGAGAGTGGGGAACCCATCCCCCTCACACTCCAATAACAGGACCCTGGGGAACCCATCCCCCTCACACTCCAATAACAGGAGAGTGGGGAACCCATCCCCCTCACACTCCAATAACAGGAGCCTGGGGAACCCATCCCCCTCACACTCCAATAACAGGACAGTGGGGAACCCATCCCCCTCACACTCCAATAACAGGAGAGTGGGGAACCCATCCCCCTCACACTCCAATAACAGGACCCTGGGGAACCCATCCCCCTCACACTCCAATAACAGGACCCTGGGGAACCCATCCCCCTCACACTCCAATAACAGGACAGTGGGGAACCCATCCCCCTCACACTCCAATAACAGGAGAGTGGGGAACCCATCCCCCTCACACTCCAATAACAGGACCCTGGGGAACCCATCCCCCTCACACTCCAATAACAGGACCCTGGGGAACCCATCCCCCTCACAATCCAATAACAGGACCCTGGGGAACCCATCCCCCTCACACTCCAATAACAGGACAGTGGGGAACCCATCCCCCTCACACTCCAATAACAGGACCCCGGGGAACCCATCCCCCTCACACTCCAATAACAGGACCCTGGGGAACCCATCCCCCTCACACTCCAATAACAGGAGAGTGGGGAACCCATCCCCCTCACACTCCAATAACAGGACCCCGGGGAACCCATCCCCCTCACACTCCAATAACAGGACCCTGGGGAACCCATCCCCCTCACACTCCAATAACAGGAGAGTGGGGAACCCATCCCCCTCACACTCCAATAACAGGACCCTGGGGAACCCATCCCCCTCACACTCCAATAACAGGACCCTGGGGAACCCATCCCCCTCACACTCCAATAACAGGACCCTGGGGAACCCATCCCCCTCACACTCCAATAACAGGACAGTGGGGAACCCATCCCCCTCACTCTCCAATAACAGGACCCTGGGGAACCCATCCCCCTCACACTCCAATAACAGGACCCTGGGGAACCCATCCCCCTCACACTCCAATAACAGGACAGTGGGGAACCCATCCCCCTCACTCTCCAATAACAGGACCCTGGGGAACCCATCCCCCTCACACTCCAATAACAGGACCCTGGGGAACCCATCCCCCACACACTCCAATAACAGGACCCTGGGGAACCCATCCCCCTCACACTCCAATAACAGGACCCTGGGGAACCCATCCCCCTCACACTCCAATAACAGGACAGTGGGGAACCCATCCCCCTCACACTCCAATAACAGGACAGTGGGGAACCCATCCCCCTCACACTCCAATAACAGGACCCTGGGGAACCCATCCCCCTCACACTCCAATAACAGGACAGTGGGGAACCCATCCCCCTCACACTCCAATAACAGGACCCTGGGGAACCCATCCCCCTCACACTCCAATAACAGGAGAGTGGGGAACCCATCCCCCTCACACTCCAATAACAGGACCCTGGGGAACCCATCCCCCTCACACTCCAATAACAGGACAGTGGGGAACCCATCCCCCTCACACTCCAATAACAGGACCCTGGGGAACCCATCCCCCTCACACTCCAATAACAGGAGAGTGGGGAACCCATCCCCCTCACACTCCAATAACAGGACCCTGGGGAACCCATCCCCCTCACACTCCAATAACAGGACAGTGGGGAACCCATCCCCCTCACACTCCAATAACAGGACCCTGGGGAACCCATCCCCCTCACACTCCAATAACAGGACCCTGGGGAACCCATCCCCCTCACACTCCAATAACAGGACAGTGGGGAACCCATCCCCCTCACACTCCAATAACAGGACCCTGGGGAACCCATCCCCCTCACACTCCAATAACAGGACCCTGGGGAACCCATCCCCCTCACACTCCAATAACAGGACAGTGGGGAACCCATCCCCCTCACACTCCAATAACAGGACCCTGGGGAACCCATCCCCCACACACTCCAATAACAGGACCCTGGGGAACCCATCCCCCTCACACTCCAATAACAGGACCCTGGGGAACCCATCCCCCTCACACTCCAATAACAGGACAGTGGGGAACCCATCCCACTCACTCTCCAATAACAGGACCCTGGGGAACCCATCCCCCTCACACTCCAATAACAGGACCCTGGGGAACCCATCCCCCTCACACTCCAATAACAGGACAGTGGGGAACCCATCCCCTCACACTCCAATAACAGGACCCTGGGGAACCCATCCCCCACACACTCCAATAACAGGACCCTGGGGAACCCATCCCCCTCACACTCCAATAACAGGACCCTGGGGAACCCATCCCCCTCACACTCCAATAACAGGACAGTGGGGAACCCATCCCCCTCACACTCCAATAACAGGACAGTGGGGAACCCATCCCCCTCACACTCCAATAACAGGACCCTGGGGAACCCATCCCCCTCACACTCCAATAACAGGACCATGGGGAACCCATCCCCTCACACTCCAATAACAGGACCCTGGGGAACCCATCCCCCTCACACTCCAATAACAGGACAGTGGGGAACCCATCCCCCTCACACTCCAATAACAGGACCCTGGGGAACCCATCCCCCTCACACTCCAATAACAGGACAGTGGGGAACCCATCCCCCTCACACTCCAATAACAGGACCCTGGGGAACCCATCCCCCTCACACTCCAATAACAGGAGAGTGGGGAACCCATCCCCCTCACACTCCAATAACAGGACCCTGGGGAACCCATCCCCCTCACACTCCAATAACAGGACAGTGGGGAACCCATCCCCCTCACACTCCAATAACAGGACCCTGGGGAACCCATCCCCCTCACACTCCAATAACAGGAGAGTGGGGAACCCATCCCCCTCACACTCCAATAACAGGACCCTGGGGAACCCATCCCCCTCACACTCCAATAACAGGACAGTGGGGAACCCATCCCCCTCACACTCCAATAACAGGACCCTGGGGAACCCATCCCCCTCACACTCCAATAACAGGACAGTGGGGAACCCATCCCCCTCACACTCCAATAACAGGACCCTGGGGAACCCATCCCCCTCACACTCCAATAACAGGACCCTGGGGAACCCATCCCCCTCACACTCCAATAACAGGACCCTGGGGAACCCATCCCCCTCACACTCCAATAACAGGACCCGGGGAACCCATCCCCCTCACACTCCAATAACAGGACCCTGGGGAACCCATCCCTCTCACACTCCAATAACAGGAGAGTGGGGAACCCATCCCCCTCACACTCCAATAACAGGACAGTGGAGAACCCATCCCCCTCACACTCCAATAACAGGACAGTGGGGAACCCATCCCCCTCACACTCCAATAACAGGACAGTGGGGAACCCATCCCCCTCACACTCCAATAACAGGACCCTGGGGAACCCATCCCCTCACACTCCAATAACAGGACAGTGGGGAACCCATCCCCCTCACACTCCAATAACAGGACAGTGGGGAACCCATCCCCCTCACACTCCAATAACAGGACCCTGGGGAACCCATCCCCCTCACACTCCAATAACAGGACAGTGGGGAACCCATCCCCTCACACTCCAATAACAGGACCCTGGGGAACCCATCCCCCTCACACTCCAATAACAGGACAGTGGGGAACCCATCCCCTCACACTCCAATAACAGGACAGTGGGGAACCCATCCCCCTCACACTCCAATAACAGGACCCTGGGGAACCCATCCCCCTCACACTCCAATAACAGGACAGTGGGGAACCCATCCCCCTCACACTCCAATAACAGGACCCTGGGAACCCATCCCCCTCACACTCCAATAACAGGACCCTGGGGAACCCATCCCCCTCACACTCCAATAACAGGACAGTGGGGAACCCATCCCCCTCACACTCCAATAACAGGACCCTGGGGAACCCATCCCCCTCACACTCCAATAACAGGACCCTGGGAACCCATCCCTCCTCACACTCCAATAACAGGACAGTGGGGAACCCATCCCCCTCACACTCCAATAACAGGACCCTGGGGAACCCATCCCCCTCACACTCCAATAACAGGACCCTGGGGAACCCATCCCCCTCACACTCCAATAACAGGACAGTGGGGAACCCATCCCCCTCACACTCCAATAACAGGACCCTGGGAACCCATCCCCCTCACACTCCAATAACAGGACCTGGAGAACCCATCCCCCTCACACTCCAATAACAGGACCCTGGGGAACCCATCCCCCTCACACTCCAATAACAGGACCCTGGGGAACCCATCCCCCTCACACTCCAATAACAGGACCCTGGGGAACCCATCCCCCTCACACTCCAATAACAGGACCTGGGGAACCCATCCCCCTCACACTCCAATAACAGGACCCTGGGAACCCATCCCCCTCACACTCCAATAACAGACCCTGGGGAACCCATCCCCCTCACACTCCAATAACAGGACCCTGGGGAACCCATCCCCCTCACACTCCAATAACAGGACCTGGGGAACCCATCCCCCTCACACTCCAATAACAGGACAGTGGGGAACCCATCCCCCTCACACTCCAATAACAGGACAGTGGGGAACCCATCCGCCTCACACTCCAATAACAGGACCCTGGGGAACCCATCCCCCTCACACTCCAATAACAGGACAGTGGGGAACCCATCCCCCTCACACTCCAATAACAGGACAGTGGGGAACCCATCCCCCTCACACTCCAATAACAGGACCCTGGAGAACCCATCCCCCTCACACTCCAATAACAGGACAGTGGGGAACCCATCCCCCTCACACTCCAATAACAGGACAGTGGGGAACCCATCCCCCTCACACTCCAATAACAGGACCCTGGGGAACCATCCCCCTCACACTCCAATAACAGGACCACGGGGAACCCATCCCCCTCACACTCCAATAACAGGACAGTGGGGAACCCATCCCCCTCACACTCCAATAACAGGACCCTGGGGAACCCATCCCCCTCACACTCCAATAACAGGACCCTGGGGAACCCATCCCCCTCACACTCCAATAACAGGACAGTGGGGAACCCATCCCCCTCACACTCCAATAACAGGACCCTGGGGAACCCATCCCCACACACTCCAATAACAGGACCCTGGGGAACCCATCCCCTCACACTCCAATAACAGGACAGTGGGGAACCCATCCCCCTCACACTCCAATAACAGGACCCTAGGGAACCCATCCCCCTCACACTCCAATAACAGGACCCTGGGAACCCATCCCCCTCACACTCCAATAACAGGACAGTGGGGAACCCATCCCCCTCACACTCCAATAACAGGACAGTGGGGAACCCATCCCCCTCACACTCCAATAACAGGACCCTGGGGAACCCATCCCCCTCACACTCCAATAACAGGACAGTGGGGAACCCATCCCCCTCACACTCCAATAACAGGACAGTGGGGAACCCATCCCCCTCACACTCCAATAACAGGACCCTGGGGAACCCATCCCCTCACACTCCAATAACAGGACAGTGGGAACCCATCCCCCTCGCACTCCAATAACAGGACAGTGGGGAACCCATCCCCCTCACACTCCAATAACAGGACAGTGGGGAACCCATCCCCCTCACACTCCAATAACAGGACAGTGGGGAACCCATCCCCCTCACACTCCAATAACAGGACCCTGGGGAACCCATCCCCCTCACACTCCAATAACAGGACAGTGGGGAACCCATCCCCCTCACACTCCAATAACAGGACAGTGGGGAACCCATCCCCCTCACACTCCAATAACAGGACAGTGGGGAACCCATCCCCCTCACACTCCAATAACAGGACAGTGGGGAACCCATCCCCCTCACACTCCAATAACAGGACCCTGGGGAACCCATCCCCCTCACACTCCAATAACAGGACCCTGGGGAACCCATCCCCACACACTCCAATAACAGGACCCTGGGGAACCCATCCCCCTCACACTCCAATAACAGGACAGTGGGGAACCCATCCCCCTCACACTCCAATAACAGGACAGTGGGGAACCCATCCCCCTCACACTCCAATAACAGACCCTGGGGAACCCATCCCCCTCACACTCCAATAACAGGACAGTGGGGAACCCATCCCCCTCACACTCCAATAACAGGAGAGTGGGGAACCCATCCCCCTCACACTCCAATAACAGGACCCTGGGGAACCCATCCCCCTCACACTCCAATAACAGGACAGTGGGGAACCCATCCCCCTCACACTCCAATAACAGGACAGTGGGAACCCATCCCCCTCACACTCCAATAACAGGACAGTGGGAACCCATCCCCCTCACACTCCAATAACAGGACAGTGGGGAACCCATCCCCTCACACTCCAATAACAGGACAGTGGGGAACCCATCCCCCTCACACTCCAATAACAGGACCCTGGGGAACCCATCCCCCTCACACTCCAATAACAGGACCCTGGGGAACCCATCCCCTCACACTCCAATAACAGGACCCTGGGGAACCCATCCCCCTCACACTCCAATAACAGGACCCTGGGGAACCCATCCCCCTCACACTCCAATAACAGGACCCTGGGGAACCCATCCCCCTCACACTCCAATAACAGGACCCTGGGGAACCCATCCCCCTCACACTCCAATAACAGGACCCTGGGGAACCATCCCCCTCACACTCCAATAACAGGACCCTGGGGAACCCATCCCCCTCACACTCCAATAACAGGAGAGTGGGGAACCCATCCCCTCACACTCCAATAACAGGACAGTGGGGAACCCATCCCCCTCACACTCCAATAACAGGACTCTGGGGAACCCATCCTCCTCACACTCCAATAACAGGACAGTGGGGAACCCATCCCCCTCACACTCCAATAACAGGAGAGTGGGGAACCCATCCCCCTCACACTCCAATAACAGGACCCTGGGGAACCCATCCCCCTCACACTCCAATAACAGGACAGTGGGGAACCCATCCCCCTCACACTCCAATAACAGGACCCCGGGGAACCCATCCCCCTCACACTCCAATAACAGGACCCTGGGGAACCCATCCCCCTCACACTCCAATAACAGGACAGTGGGGAACCCATCCCCCTCACACTCCAATAACAGGAGAGTGGGGAACCATCCCCCTCACACTCCAATAACAGGACCCTGGGGAACCCATCCCCCTCACACTCCAATAACAGGACCCTGGGGAACCCATCCCCCTCACACTCCAATAACAGGACCCTGGGGAACCCATCCCCCTCACACTCCAATAACAGGACCCTGGGGAACCCATCCCCTCACACTCCAATAACAGGACAGTGGGAACCCATCCCCCTCACACTCCAATAACAGGACAGTGGGGAACCCATCCCCCTCACACTCCAATAACAGGACCCTGGGGAACCCATCCCCCTCACAGTCCAATAACAGGACCCTGGGGAACCCATCCCCCTCACACTCCAATAACAGGACCCTGGGGAACCCATCCCCCTCACACTCCAATAACAGGACCCTGGGGACCCATCCCCCTCACACTCCAATAACAGGACAGTGGGGAACCCATCCCCCTCACACTCCAATAACAGGACCCTGGGGAACCCATCCCCCTCACACTCCAATAAAAGGACCCTGGGAACCCATCCCCCTCACACTCCAATAACAGGACCCTGGGGAACCCATCCCCCTCACACTCCAATAACAGGACAGTGGGGAACCCATCCCCCTCACACTCCAATAACAGGACAGTGGGGACCCATCCCCCTCACACTCCAATAACAGGACCCTGGGGAACCCATCCCCCTCACACTCCAATAACAGGACAGTGGGGAACCCATCCCCCTCACACTCCAATGACAGGACAGTGGGGAACCCATCCCCCTCACACTCCAATAACAGGACCCTGGGGAACGCATCCCCCTCACACACCAATAACAGGACCCTGGGGAACCCATCCCCACACACTCCAATAACAGGACCCTGGGGAACCCATCCCCCTCACACTCCAATAACAGGACAGTGGGGAACCATCCCCTCACACTCCAATAACAGGACAGTGGGGAACCCATCCCCCTCACACTCCAATAACAGGACAGTGGAGAACCCATCCCCCTCACACTCCAATAACAGGACAGTGGGGAACCCATCCCCCTCACACTCCAATAACAGGACCCTGGGGAACCCATCCCCCTCACACTCCAATAACAGGACCCTGGGGAACCCATCCCCCTCACACTCCAATAACAGGACCCTGTGGAACCCATCCCCCTCACACTCCAATAACAGGAGAGTGGGGAACCCATCCCCCTCACACTCCAATAACAGGACCCTGGGAACCCATCCCCCTCACACTCCAATAACAGGACCTGGGGAACCCATCCCCCTCACACTCAATAACAGGACCCTGGGGAACCCATCCCCCTCACACTCCAATAACAGGACAGTGGGGAACCCATCCCCCTCACACTCCAATAACAGGACCCTGGGGAACCCATCCCCCTCACACTCCAATAACAGGACCCTGGGGAACCCATCCCCCTCACACTCCAATAACAGGACAGTGGGGAACCCATCCCCCTCACACTCCAATAACAGGACCCTGGGGAACCCATCCCCCTCACACTCCAATAACAGGACCCTGGGGAACCCATCCCCCTCACACTCCAATAACAGGACCCCGGGGAACCCATCCCCCTCACACTCCAATAACAGGACCCTGGGGAACCCATCCCCCTCACACTCCAATAACAGGACAGTGGGGAACCCATCCCCTCACACTCCAATAACAGGACAGTGGGGAACCCATCCCCCTCACACTCCAATAACAGGAGTGGGAACCCATCCCCCTCACACTCCAATAACAGGACCCGGGGAACCCATCCCCCTCACACTCCAATAACAGGACCCTGGGGAACCCATCCCCCTCACTCTCCAATAACAGGACCCTGGGGAACCCATCCCCCTCACACTCCAATAACAGGACCCTGGGGAACCCATCCCCCTCACACTCCAATAACAGGACAGTGGGGAACCCATCCCCTCACACTCCAATAACAGGACAGTGGGGAACCCATCCCCCTCACACTCCAATAACAGGACCCTGGGGAACCCATCCCCCTCACACTCCAATAACAGGACCCTGGGGAACCCATCCCCCTCACACTCCAATAACAGGACAGTGGGGAACCCATCCCCCTCACACTCCAATAACAGGACCCTGGGGAACCCATCCCCCTCACACTCCAATAACAGGACCCTGGGGAACCCATCCCCCTCACACTCCAATAACAGGACCCTGGGGAACCCATCCCCCTCACACTCCAATAACAGGACCCTGGGGAACCCATCCCCCTCACACTCCAATAACAGGACCCTGGGGAACCCATCCCCCTCACACTCCAATAACAGGACCCTGGGGAACCCATCCCCCTCACACTCCAATAACAGGACAGTGGGGAACCCATCCCCCTCACACTCCAATAACAGGACAGTGGGGAACCCATCCCCCTCACACTCCAATAACAGGACAGTGGGGAACCCATCCCCCTCACACTCCAATAACAGGACCCTGGGGAACCCATCCCCCTCACACTCCAATAACAGGACAGTGGGGAACCCATCCCCCTCACACTCCAATAACAGGACAGTGGGGAACCCATCCCCCTCACACTCCAATAACAGGACCCTGGGGAACCCATCCCCCACACACTCCAATAACAGGAGAGTGGGGAACCCATCCCCCTCACACTCCAATAACAGGACCCCGGGGAACCCATCCCCCTCACACTCCAATAACAGGACAGTGGGGAACCCATCCCCCTCACACTCCAATAACAGGACCCTGGGGAACCCATCCCCCTCACACTCCAATAACAGGACAGTGGGGAACCCATCCCCCTCACACTCCAATAACAGGACCCCAGGGGAACCCATCCCCCTCACACTCCAATAACAGGACAGTGGGAACCCATCCCCCTCACACTCCAATAACAGGACCTGGGGAACCCATCCCCCTCAACACTCCAATAACAGGAGAGTGGGAACCCATCCCCCTCACACTCCAATAACAGGACCCTGGGGAACCCATCCCCCTCACACTCCAATAACAGGACCCTGGGGAACCCATCCCCCTCACACTCCAATAACAGGACCCTGGGAACCCATCCCCCTCACACTCCAATAACAGGACAGTGGGGAACCCATCCCCCTCACACTCCAATAACAGGACCCTGGGGAACCCATCCCCCTCACACTCCAATAACAGACCCTGGGGAACCCATCCCCCTCACACTCCAATAACAGGACCCTGGGGAACCCATCCCCCTCACACTCCAATAACAGGACAGTGGGGAACCCATCCCCCTCACACTCCAATAACAGGACCCTGGGGAACCCATCCCCCTCACACTCCAATAACAGGACAGTGGGGACCCATCCCCCTCACACTCCAATAACAGGACCCTGGGGAACCCATCCCCCTCACACTCCAATAACAGGACCCTGGGGAACCCATCCCCCTCACACTCCAATAACAGGACCCTGGGGAACCCATCCCCCTCACACTCCAATAACAGGACCCTGGGGAACCATCCCCCTCACACTCCAATAACAGGACCCTGGGGAAACCCATCCCCTCACACTCCCAATAACAGGACCCCGGGGAACCCATCCCCCTCACACTCCAATAACAGGACCCTGGGGAACCCATCCCCCTCACACTCCAATAACAGGACAGTGGGGAACCCATCCCCCTCACACTCAATAACAGGACGCTGGGGAACCCATCCCCCTCACACTCCAATAACAGGACCCTGGGAACCCATCCCCCTCACACTCCAATAACAGGACAGTGGGGAACCCATCCCCCTCACACTCCAATAACAGGACAGTGGGGAACCATCCCCCTCACACTCCAATAACAGGACGCTGGGGAACCCATCCCCCTCAC